>NC_074669.1:54916481-55129688 GCF_029448725.1 Salvelinus fontinalis
TCACTCTGTGCGTGATATCCTGCAAGACAGAAATGTCAGTGTTCTGCCATGGCCAGTGAAGAGCCCGGATCTCAATCCCATTGAGCACATCTGGAAACTGTTGGATCGGAGGGTGAGGGCTAGGGCTAGGGCCACCCCACCCCCCCCCCCTCCCCCTCCCCCCCTTGTCCTGGGACACTATTCCATTTCTGTTAGTCACATGTCTGTGGAACTTGTTCAGTTTGTCTCAGTTGTTGAATCTTGTTATTTTCATACAAATATTTACATGTTAAGTTTGCTGAAAATAAACGCAGTTGACAGTGAGTGGACGTTTCTTTTTTTGCTGAGTTTCCGACCAACCATAATGTAACAATCCCTCTTACCTGAGAATGAATACACCACGACGCCACGCAGCCTTTCTGCCCCTGCCTCCCATTTCAAAGATGTTAACCAGTCATAGGGCGCTTCAGTGCGTCTGAATTCTCTCTTTCCTCTGCCTAGGCTCCAGTGTGCCCTCCCCCTCACTCCCCTCCTCCTCCAACTTCAGACCGGCGTTCAGTGATTTCGGCCCGCCGTCGATGGGCTTCGTTCAGGTGGGACTGAACAGCCTGATCCTCATCTCCAACTGCTTTAACTAGGGCCTATGCTATTTTAGAAAGTCATGTTAAATATCATGTGATGTTATTCAGGGTATATATATCAATAGGGTCCAGGTATCACTAACAACAAATAAAAAGCAGATGGTCATTTCTGGTCAATTTAATTGTATGTTTATTTGCATTTCTGTCGATTCGTCATGGTAATTATCCCCGTATCTCTACTTTGTATTAAATGATTATATCTTGTTCAGGGTCAATTCGGAGTTCTAGTTTTCGCTCTCTTCCAGCATATGACCTTTGTCTCGTATCCCCCCCCTCTCTCACACACAGCCAGTGAAAGTGTGTCAAGGCTCAACCTACAGTGAGCTGCTGTCAGTCATCGAGGAGATGAGTCGCGAGATCCGCCCCACCTACGCCGGGAGCAAGAGCGCCATGGAGAGGCTAAAGAGAGGTACTGCAGCCTGCCCGGCTAAACGCCTAGGCCACAAATATCCTCCCGAAGCTTGGAGCAAAGGTTGTGGTTGTATTGACGTAGGGTGTTTATCAGTACTCCATAGAGGTTACTTTCCTTTTTCCTAACCACAGTGCACATAACCAGCAAGCAGACAGTAAGCACATTAATATTATTGGCATAAACACAGCTAGAAGAAATGAACATAAGGCAGTGGGTGAAAACAATCAGCAACATTGCATGGCTGCAGCAGCACACGTAAATCATTGAAATAAGCCAAATTATATGTTCCAAGGCTTCCTGCATTCAATAAAACCATCAACAAGCGCAGTCAATCAATCATCAAAGTTTAAATCCACCAATTTCAAATAGCAAAATGACAGCCAGTCCAGTCCTTTAAAGCCAAAGATGCCTAAATGATGTTCAATTCGTGAAACGTAAATGTTATGCACAAAATGAAAATGGGAAATTCCATGGTAACGGAGTTACGCTGCGACTAAGATTCACTTTAACATGGATACCAAACAAAAACCATCGTTTTTGTACGGTTTGTTAAACTTTGAAATCAGTGTTTTTTTGGTTTGGCATACATTTTAAAGTGGAATATCGGAGTCTCGTCGCGTGGAATTGCACAAATGCAGGACACATCAAAAATAATGAATTAACCACTACTTGGTGATGAAAGGTAGTCATAGTATTTGAGATGGTCAGTCCAGAAATCCCTATTCCAAGGCTTGTAATCCCAAGGAACATGTTTTTCTTATGAATAATTACTGAAGTAAATACTTTTCAATTAAACAAACATTTCACCCATGCTTCTCACGACGGCCATTTTGTTCTCTACTCACATGGTTATCTGGGCTCCTTGTGATGTCCCTACCCTAACATTAATACATTTCAACTTCAATGAGGTGACAGTTAGTCCCAAGGATCCCATTTTTCCCTACTCACATGGCACCAATACTTAGTACATATGAGTTTACCTGGAAATAGCTGCATTTCAATTCACATTCAGGTTAAATGTGGAAATCTCCACACATGAAGTAGAAGTTATAAATCCCAACTTGTGATGTTGTTGATCTGTCTTCTAGGTATCATTCACGCGAGGGCGCTGGTCAGGGAGTGTCTGGCAGAGACAGAGAGGAGCGCTCGCACATAACCCTTGGCAGAATTCCCCCCGTCCCTCGTCTCTGTACAGGCCTCATCTATGTGTCACGTCTTCGTTATCCTGACTGAACTTGTAACCTTCCCTTGTTCCATTCCCTCTTCCATGTAGTCTCTCACATCGCCTATGGGGTGTGTTCAGAATGTGTAACACATTTTGCAGTTGTAGGACAGTTTGCTCTCAGAACATCCTGTAACTTATATCGGTTTCATAGGCACCACGAGGGCCTGGTAAATATTGTCTGATCCTGGTTGTCCAGTTCAGTGGGGGTGATGTAAAATATTTCTGATAGACATTTCATTATGGCGTAGTTTTCAATAATCTATCTGATGAGTTTGATACTCTGAATCTTTCTCTTAGCTGCTATACTGACACCACTCAACAACCAAAGGTTCAATTACACATTGTTTTACAGTAAGCAACACTTAAGCCTTGTTCACACTGCAGGCCTTAATGCTCAAATCAGTTTAGTTTTTTCAAATCCGTTTTGCAATACTGGCTGTCCAAACAGCAAGTCAAGTGACCAAATCAGATGTGTGTGTTCAGACAGTCAGTTGCTGACATGGCTATGCTAGTTGTCATAGTAATGAGGGGAGGGGAGGGGGGGGGGTGCGCATTGGTGTTGGTGCTTGTGCTTCCTATCACTCAGAAGTTATGTAGCAAGTGACGGTGACAATGCCTGCAATTTACATTTCCCAGTTGCTTTGAATGTTCAAAATCATAGTGTAAGAACACTTTAAAAGCCTCAGGATAAGATACTCCAACTTTCAAAACAAGTGTTTGGCTAGACACAGCAGTCAACTAACTAGGTAGCTGTTTATCTTTCTAGCACATTCACTCATTTATTTGTAAATGATTAATAAGCTAGTTAGTTGGCACATTCTTGTCAAACTGTCAAGTGTAGCTAGCAAGCAACAAGGTAAGGTACATCAGGTAAAGGTAAATCAATCAGATTTGACCATTCAGACAAGTCACATGGCCAGGAATCAGTTTTGTATCTGACTTCAAACCACCTACGAAGGTGGCTTAAAATATCCTATTCCATGTGCTATTTGACTGTTCAGACTGCAGGAAAAATACGTTTTGAATCGGATATGCAAAAAAAAAAATATGGATTTGATGTGAACAAGGCTTTACAGCATCTTGAAAATACACAAACTTTGTCACATGCACTGAATACAACAAGTGTAGACCTTACAGTGAAATGCTTACATTTTCTGCTGTCATAGCACCCTCTAGTTGCTGCATACGATCAAGCTTTCCTTGCCCTTCATCCTCCTCCCAATTAACTATTACCTCACTACACACCTGAAATCAGTTTTGTTAGTATGGCAATTTTGTAAACCCAATTTTTGCAGTTCTGTACTTCAAAAATTGAATAAAATGAAAAGTTTTCCAATTAAAAACGAGTGTTTCGTTTTTATGCAGTGCACAGGAGGTTGATGGCACCTTAATTGGGGGGGGTAATGTCTGGAGCGCAATGCGTGGGATGGTGAACACATAATTAACATGTTTGATGCCATTTCGTTTGCTCTGTTCCAGCCATTATGAGCCGTCCTCCCCTCAGCAGCCTCCTGTAGAAAGTCTACATGCCCTTGAACTTTTCACATTTTGTTGACAGGGCCTCAGTTTCATGCATTTAAAATAAGGATTTTTCCCACATATCTACACCCCATATTCCACACATTTTAAGGAAAATGTGTTTAGAAAAATATAATTGGATAAGTTGCCACCCCTGAGTTAATACTTGGTGGAAGCACCTTTGGAAGCAATTACAGCTGTGAGTGTTGGGATAGGTCTCTACCAACTTTGCACACCTAGATTTGACAATGTCTGACCATTCTTTACAAAACTGTACAAGCTGTCAAGTTCTCTGGGGAGCATTGGACAGAAATCTTAGTCATGCCTCAAATTTTTGATTTGATTTAGGTCTGGGCCACTAAAGGACTTGACCTTTTTATTCCTTAGCCACTTCATTGTACTGTAGCTTTGGGTCGTTGTCATGCTGAAAGGTGAACTTCAGTTTCAGCTTTATGGCAGAAGGTTTTCCTCAAGGACTTTTCTGTGCTTTTATTTTCTGTTCTGTCCCGATAAGTCCCTGACGATGAGAAACACCCCCATAACATGATGCTGCCACCACCATGTGTTTGGTCTGCGACAAATGTAACACTGCATCTAGGCCAAAAAGTTACATTTTAGTCAGACCACAAAACCCTTTGGCACAGCTACAATCTCCCAAGTGTTTTTTTTGCATACTTCAAAACTGATTCAAGGTGGGCTTCTTTGAATAATGGCTTCCTTCTTGCCACCCTATAATACATGACATATTTGTGGAGTGCTTGGGATATTGTCACATGCACGCTGACCAGTCTTGGCCATAAAAGCCTGTTGCTCTTTCAAAGTTTCCATCGGACTCTAGGTAGCCTCGCTGATCAGTCTCCTACTTTTTCAGTCATCCAGATTGGAGGGCAGCCTGATCTAGGCAGGGTCTTGGTGGTGCTATACACCTTTCAATTATTAATAGTTGTCTTGACCGTGCTCCAAGGGATATTCAAGGCCTTAATCTTTTTATACCCATCCTCTGTTCTGTCCCGGAGTTCATTTGAAAGCTCATGGTTGAGTGTTTGCTTTGCAATTCACTACCCATCAGAGGGAGCCTACAGGAATGGCTACATTTATCCTAAAATCATGTGAATCACTACAATTTAACACAGGTGGAGGCCAATTAACTTGGTAGGTGATTTAGGATCGCTAGTACAAGGGAGGTGGACACTTGTCCAACCAAGCTATCAGTTCACAATTTCTTTTGATACATTTCTTTTTTTATATTTACTTGGAAGTTGTGGGGTAGGATGCAAAGATCAGTGGATAAAAAACACTTTTTAATTCCAGGCTATAAGGCAACAAAAGGTGAACATTTTAAAAGGGGATGTAGACTTTCTATAGGGACTGTGTGTGTGTGTGTGGAGATCTTGATGAAGGGGGTGAGCATGCTCACACGCAAGCATGGGGTCACGGGTGGGTACCACTACAAACACACTAGTAAGAGTTACACCTCTTTATTTGGCTTCTCAGTCATAACATAACAGCAAAAGACGGCTGCAAAAAGCACTCCTGGCTGTCCCGCCGTAGACATTTTATAGAAGGCATGATAAGTAGCCTGGTTAAATCAGATTGAACACTTCTCACCGATGAAAACAATGTTGAGTGTAGCATTTACTCTGCTTCAACCAGGCTAGATAAGAACACCCATTTCATACAACTGACACTTGAGTCAGATACAATTTTCACAAATGCAAGGGACAAATGAGTTAAATGCTGGTATGACGAGCTGTGTCCTTCGTTTGATGTGCAAACCTATGAAAACGGGCCCTACAGAAGAGGCTCTCGACCTTCTACTTGATGCGGTTCCATTACCATCTCTAACCCTTCAGTGACTATTGGAGGCCTGGAAGGAGTAGTCTAAATCGAGCCTCCGCCATATTGCCTTCCCCTATCCAGTCATTTCAGTTTGTTGAACACAGGAATGAGCTAGGGGCCAAAATGATGGCCACTATCCCAACTACACTCACTGATGCCAATGACTTGGCAAATTATTAGCTCTGTTCGACTGACCAAAAGGCAAGTGGGGCTGGGGTGGTGGTTGAGTTGAGGGCAAAACAGACCATTACAAAATGTCCTAGCTTAAAATATACAGGACTACAAAGACACAGATTAGCAAATGAAATGTAATACAGTAATAATAACATAACAATAATAGATACAAGTAAAGATAAGAGTAAATAACATGGATAGTCGTATATAGATCATTAATAGGGGTAAATAAGATAGGGGTGAACAAGAGGGATATGGTGGAGACTGCTCTAGTGTCCATACATATCGTATATCTTATGATTGTCTCCGAAGTTGATGTCCCAGTCATACTGCCAGAAGTGGAGGATCTCCTCCGTATTCCTGTGCTTTCGCAGCGCGTGTGATGTAAATGGCTGTTTGCAGTAGGGGAAAGCTGAACATTGAAAGTCTGTTTGTGTGGAGGGTACATTTGTGTGGGTGTGTAATGTTGTTCTATAAAAGATAAGTGAATCTAGAAGGAGAATGTGTGACATGCGAGTGGCGTGTGGGTTTTGCGAGGGCATCGCGAAAGTGATGTTTCATGGGGAAACTGAATATGGCTTTGATGTGTGGATAAAACTAAACGTGTCAGCAATGTGTCCACAAATGCTCCTCCTCTTCTTTATAACAAAAATAAACATCTTCTTAATTCAACCCTAAAAGAGGGCATAACACAGTTTTAGACATTCAAAAAGTACAACATTAGTAATTCAACACTAATAAGGGATGAAATAGTGCCAATTTAAAAAATACATAAATTTAGTGTAAAGACAGATGGATCATTAATTTCACTAGTAAAAGAAAGGGGAGTTATTTTCTTCACACAGGGTCATCTGATTCTAGATCTGGGAAAAGCACTCAAATAGCGTTCATGTATGAGTGCTGATATAGATTAGTTTGGCCTTTTAGATTATAATCAATTAGATTATAGGGACGGGGCTGATCCTACATAAGCACTCCTACTCTAAGATGCTGTTTTAATATGGGCCCAGATTCTAAGAGAAACTTCTAGAAGGTACTCCGCTACTCACCGTGGCGGTGGCCGGGGCGCTGCTGTCGTAGCTGAACAGACTCTTGTAGCGGCCCTTCTCCTCCTTCTCCTTGGAGCGGATCCTCTCCTCCATGGCCCTCAGCTCCTTAGCCACCGAGGGCCCCAGCGACGGGTCCAGCTCCACCACCTTGGCAAAGTCGGCCCGCGCCTCCGCCTCGTTCCACACCGCAGCGTGGGCCTTGGCCCGCTTGAAGTAGGCCTTCACGTTGTCTGTGGGGGTGGGAGGCAAGAGTGTGTCAATGGGAAAGAGACTGGTGTGTTCAAATGTTAAGTTTACACACATTTAAGTTGAGTAGCTGGTAGTACGAAATAACAGTTCAAAAGGACTTGTCATTCACTAGCAACAAGCCTACTGTAGACCGATAAAACAACAGCAAAAGTAACACGTTTATTTGTAAAGGGATTGTCTTAAGTAATGACAGTGCGGCAACAAATTACACGTTCGCTTTCAGAGCATAGCTTATTGTTATGTGAATTCAGCATATTCACTTGATCCTAGGGCAGGGCTACACCTTGAATGCATTCAGAAGTGTGTGACTCACCCTCGTATTTGGAGAGGATGGAGGAGCAGTGGTCCAGCACCTCGTAGTACTGACCCTGGATCAGCTGACACTGGCAGTAGTTCAGCATCAGCGGCGTGATCATGAGGTCCAGCTTGATCCACCCCTCATCGCCCGGACGCTCCTAATTGGAGGAGGGGCCAAGGATTGGGAGGAGTTAGAAGACTAGTCACTTATTTAGTGGGGTTAAGACGTTCTACAGACAGGGAATGCATAGATCTCATTTGACATGACAAGCAGAATGGCTAGTTATCTCAGCTAAATGAAAAGCAAATTTGTCTAAAGTGCTCGAAATATTACCCTACTAAATAAAAATGCCCAAAAAAGCATGGGGACCAGGTTTGAAGTCAGAAAGGTTTACCTTCATCTGCAGGTTCTTCAGACAGGCGATGGCGTTGTGGTACTTCTCGGCCGCCTCCTTCACATCGCCCTTCTTGTACAGGGCGTTACCCTCCACGTGGATCTGAGGCACCACCTCCAGCTTCTCGTCGTCAGTCATCGCCCAGATGTCCAGTCTGAACGAGCCGGGCGTCAAAACCTGGGAGAGAGGCGTCAATCATATTATTCCATCAAAATGTATTTATGCAGTGAACTGACAGAGGCATGAGTGCTGCTTGGATGATAAAAGTGTTAGAAAACATTTTGATGTAGTGCTTTTAACAAAAACTGTTGTCACAAAATGCTTTTACAGTAACCAGGCTTAGACCCCCAAAGAGCAAGCAGTAGCACTGGCAAAGGAAAACTCTTGAGGACATAAACTTTGAAAGGAAGGGTGCCATCCTCCTCTTGATGTCGTGGTCGAAGTTCAGACTTCCTTTAACCATCTAGGTGAGACAGATGTCCATTTACTTAATGCCCCAAGCAAGGAAGGTGCTTTGCTCTAAGAAATACGCAGTAGCACCGTGGCAAGGAAAATTCCCTGGATGGAAGAAACCTTGAGAGGAACCAGACTCAGCACATGGTGCTTGGACCCCTAATGGAGAAGAAATAAGCCCCCCCCCCTCACCTCCATGAGCTCCAGGGTGAAGACCAGGGGCTGAGGGTTGGCCTGGAGCTTGTCGAGGTCACAGTGGCCCAGGGAGTGGTGTGAGTGGATCTGAGCAATGCCACAGCAGTGTCTCTGGCCCTCCAGGGGGTCCTTCCCTGCACTGATGTTCCTCAGGGACTGGGACACCAGCGGGTATAGGGCTGTGTGCTGCGGGGAGAGAAGGAAAGAGGATGGTTACATTACATTCACTGGGACAAATTGAGGGACTGGTGGTTATGAAAGTACAATTAAGGCAGTTCTCTGAAGGGAAACAATTAACAAAACATATTGACAAACCCTGTCAAATTCCATAACGGTCAATATTTTTGCCACGAATTGTATGTGTGTGTGTGTACAGATGTAACAGTCTCTAATCCATCCAAGTCAACCATATTAAGTTAGGCGACCCACCTTGACGTCACATGTGAAATCTGCCACCTCTCCCTCCCTCATGGTGGCAATGACTCGCTCCCACACGGCCAGCTTAAACTTCTTCCCCAAGATGAGTTCCATGGGCTTGCTCCGGCCCCCCATGGTCCTGGAGTCATCCAGCACCGTGCCATCACACAGGCTGGAGCGGTAGTGGAATATCACCTGTTGGAAAATTGAGGGGATGGAATGGAGAACAGGTATTACACAAAGTGGATAAATCATGTAATACTCTGAACAAAAACGCAACATGTAAAGTGTTCCATGATTCATGAGCTGAAATAAAAGATCCCAGAAATTGTCCATATGCACAAAAAGCGTGTTTCTCTAAAGAGTTTAGCACAAATGTGTTTACATCCCTGTTAGTGAGCATTTCTACTTTGTCAAGATAATCCATCCCACTGACAGGTGTGGCATATCAAGAAACTGATTAAACAGCATGATCATTATACAGGTGCACCTTGTGCTGGGGACAATACAAGGACACTCTAAAATGTGCAGTTTTGTCACACAACACAATGCCAAAGATATCAAGTTCTGAGTGAGCATGATATTGGCATGCTGACTGCAGGAATGTCCTCCGGAGCTGTTTCCAGAGAGTTAAATGTTAATTTCTCTACCATAAGCCGCCTCCAACGTTGTTTTAGAGAATTTGGCAGTACGTCCAACCGGCCTCAACTGCAGACCACGTGTAACCACGCCAGCCAAGGACCCCCACATCTAGCTTCTTCCCCTGCGGGATCGTCTGAGACCAGCCACCTGGACAGCTGATGAAACTGTGGGTTTGCACAACCGATGAATTTCTGCACAAATGTCAGAACCCGTCTCAGGGAAGCGGATCTGAGTGCTTGTGGTCCAAGGTCTTGACCGGACAACAGTTCGGTTTCGTAACAGACTTTAGTGGGCAAATGCTCACCTTCGATGTCCACTGGCACGCTGGAGAAGCGTGCTCTTCGCGGCTGAATTCCGGTTTCAACTGTACCGGGCAGATGGCAGACAGCGTGTATGCCGTCGTGTGGGCGAGCGGTTTGCTGATGTCAACGATGTGAACAGAGGGGCCCATAGTGGTGGTGGGGTTATGGTATTGGGCAGGCATAAGCGACAGACATCGAATACAATAGCATTTTATTGATGGCAATTTGAATACACTGAGATACAGTGACAAGATGCTGATGCCCATTGTCGTGCCATTCATCCACCGCCATCACCTCATGTTTCAGCATGATAATTTACAGGCCCATGTCCCAAGGATCTGTACACAATTCCTGGAAGCTGAAAATCATATCAAACTTTATTTGTCACATAGTCCGGGTGGCCAGTCTTATGGCTTGGGGGTAGAAGCTGTTAAGGAGCCTCTTGGTCCTAGACTTGGCGCTCCGGTACTGCTTGCCATGCGGTAGCGGAGAGAACAGTCTATGACTTGGGTGACTGGAGTCTGACAATTTTTGGGACTTTTCTCTGACGTGCCTAGTATATAGGTCCTGGATGGTAGGAAGCTTGGCCCCAGTGATGTACTGGGCCGTAAGCACTACCCTCTGTAGTGCCTTACGGTCAGATGCCGAGCAGTTGCCATACCAGGCGGTGATGCAACCGGTCAGGATGCTCTCGATGGTGCAACTATAGAAATTGAGGATCTGGGGACCCATGCCAAATCTTTTCAGTCTCCTGAGGAGGAAAAGGTGTTGTCGTGCCCTCTTCACGACTGTCTTGGTATGTTTGGACCTGATAGTTTGTTGGTGATGTGGACACGAAGGAACTTGAAACTCGTGACCCGCTCCACTACAGCCCCGTCGTAGTCCACGATGTCCCGGTTCTTCCCTGGCCTGCATACTCACCAGACATTTCACTCATTGAGCATGTTTTTGATGCTCTGGATCAACGTGTACGACAGCGTTTTCCAGTCCCCACCTATATCCAGCAACTTCGCACATCCATTGAAGAGTGGGTCAACATACCACATGCCACAATCTATGCAAAGGAGATCGTGTCGTGCTGCATGAGGCAAATAGTCGTCACACCAGATACTAAATTATTTTACAAAAAAACAAAAAAAATCAGTGCCCAACATATGCATATCTATATTCCCAGTCATGTGAAATCCATAGATTCGGGCCAAATTAATGTATTTCAATTGACTGGATTTCTTTATATGAACATGACATTTTTTGTTCAGTGTAAGTGACATGCATTGAGTCTTTTTTCTGTTTTGTAACAATAAAATGTGTAGTCTCTACACAATCACTTGCCAGCAGGCCGAACATTATTATATACACAAGTTGGACAATAAATGCTGATAGAGTGAGCTGGTAAAAGGTTCTATAATGCATGTCTTTCACAGATTAAAAAAACTCCACATAATAAGAAATTGGAGATTTTATCAACAGGAAGAGGCAGAAATTCACACGGATTATCCAACAATACTGTCGATCATGCCGAATATCCAATTAAAACGTATAACTAATGTTTACCGACCAATAAGAGACGAACATCAATGAAAATGTGTCCATCCTGTAAAAGCCCCGCCCTCTTACAGTTTCACCAAGACAATTATCGTTTTTGCTCCAATAATTACTTGTTAGCTGACAATTACTGTAAATAACAAACTATAACTCTGTCTACCAAAATTAACTAAAATAAGGTAATGTATGCGTCACCTCTGAACATGTAGAACCTCGATAATTACGCTCCATGCTAACGTTAGCAGCTAGCTAATAATGCTAACCAATTTAGCCAGCCATACGCATACAAAACTACTCTTTGAACGTGGATTAAATGCAGTATTTTATAACTCACCTTGGTCCCATCAGGAAACGTTGACAGATCTCCTTTGCCAGGACTGACTACTTTCTTCTGAATGCCTTCTGCGAGTAGCTTGGTAGCCAGTTCCTCCATCCTTGTTTCCCCGAGTGTCAAAAAGCAGCCGATTGCCTATCTTCGGGAGCTCGAGAGAAACCAACACATACATTGACGTCACTGCTGACGGCTAGGCACTTCAAGCAGTTTTGTGATTAGATTACTTTCTACCAGTTGAATGTGATTGTCCATTGATTATTTTTCACCACTCTTCTCCAACATTGATGTGGTTAAGTTTTCCCTACATACCAACATAATGCTTTTCAAAAGCTTATTGTATCCAAAAATCTGCATATAGGATACTCTTGCACTCAGAATTGATGAGCTATACACAAGCGCAAATACTCATCCCATTCATTAAAATCTGGGATCTGCGGCCCCACCAAACACATCAGAAAAATACATAATACTTGATAAGTTTGGCACCAACAGCATCACAGCCGTCCTAAAATGCCCATACTGTTCGCATTGCATTACTGCCACAACAGTGCTACTAACAAACACTGACTCACGGAGACCTAAAAGTAATATACCAAATAATTTAAAAAAAAGTTTATTGGAGTTTCACAGTCATTATGTACTCACGAGACATGACAAACAGGACAAATCAGACTCCCTTCTCTTCCATACAGGATGTGCAGGAAGCTTGAGGCACAAAGTGGTTGAGTCCGTAGTAGTGGTCAGTATAAAGACAGGGTAAAAATGTTTTACAAAATAAGAAAAAACATCCATGGAACAATGTATTTCTGTTACATAATTGAAAAAAGTATGATTCTGGAAATTGGACCAAAAAAAAGGTGTAGTGCAATAGGTCATTTTTCAAAATAGGGCAAGTAGAAGAACTTGAAGCCTCTTCTTCCCCGAACCGCACAGCTGATGTAAATCACATGGTACACTAAGGGAGAAGGAGAGAAAACAATTACCACACCGTTTTAATAATTTCTGTAGTAAATATATGAAGGTATAGTAGGCCGTCATTGTAAAATAAGAATTTGTTCTTAACTGACTTGCCTAGGTAAATAAAGGTCAAATGAAAATAGTACTGCACATGTTGCCTGTATGTTATTTAATCTGCAGATTACTTGTATCAACATATAGTGACAAGTATGTGACAGTGGGGACTCCTACAGACCATTACAGGAATGTTTAAGGTAACATTCCTCCCAAATGCACTGTCCAGACATTATGATTAAAAAGACAGGAGAAAAGCATGAAAGACATGTGAAACATAAAATACATTGGACAACACAACCAAGTCACGGTAAAGAACGCTATATACCCCCAGGAATGAAGAGAAGAAATCCAGGGACGAAGAAAATGGCACTTGAGACCCCTGTGGAAAAGGTCAAAGATCAAGTTGTCAAAGCCCACAGTAAAAGACAACCAACCAAGAACAGACATCTTCACTGATTTGTGACAACACACCCCACATTAACTGAGTCTCTTACCTGCATCCGGATTCAATTGTATTACGACACCAGTAAAAATGAGAGCTGAGAGAAAGAAAACATGGAAATTGAATGAAAAGGCAATATCTCAAGATAACTAACAAGAGATATGAGAAGACAATGAGGAATTATTCTGAGGAAAAGTTCAGTGCCATGAATACATTACAATGGCTGACAATCGGTGGTAAAAAAACAAAACATATCTATAAAATATAAAGCGCCGTACACAAACTAAATGTTCGACTGCAGCGTTCCCCAACGCGCAATTGTTTTCTAGCCTCGTAATAACACACAATTCAATGTATCAGCAAACCTTTGGTTAGTTGAATCAAGTGTGTTAGTGCTGGGCTGATACCTTGCGCGTGCGTTCCCCCAGGAATGGATTGGTGAAAAACACTGTTGCAGGAGAATCATGGGAGGTGTCCTTTCTTTCAGCAGAGATGGTGTGACTTACCGACTCCAGTGACGAGGAGAAGGAATGAAGCGAGGACCACTCTTCTGTTCTTCTTCACTAGAGGGTGAGACGTCCATCTGAGGAAAACGTCAGGGTTTTTGTCAAGTCATTGTGGGTGATTGAGAGTGCTGGTGTGTGAGTACATCCTTGATCTTATGCATTATTGTGGGCATGGTTCAGTGTAAATGCTTTCTTGTGAATTACTGTTTGTGTGTGTTTGTGTGCATGGGTAAATACCCGCAGCACTGTGCAGAGAGCTGGGTGACAGAACTCAAGGTGCTGAACGACCACTGGGAGCTGCAGTAAGACAGAGTAGCAGGATCACTGAGGGGGAAGAAAATGGAATGTTGTGCATCTTTATTGATAACATAGAAAACAAGGAACACACATTTACATTTGAGTATGCCATTCTCATCTAGGTAATAGCAGATGCAATCACAACACGCCAATGAAGACACACCTGATTTTGAATAAGTTATTGAAAGAGGAATTGCCATTGCTGCCTAAGACGTCTTCATTTTCCAGATTCTGTGCGAGCAGAGAGAGAGTAAAATGTTAGGTCACCACCACACAACATTACACCCTGATATCACTTGTATGTCTGTGTATGATGGGGCATCACCTGGTACTTCAGACTGCTACTGTGGTCGGGGGAGCCAGCCACAGCGGAGGCTGGGTGAGTCTGGGGTTTGGCAAAGGACAGGGTACCGAACGTCATCTCTCCCCCCTCTCTGTCTTTCTCTCGGCCCTTCCATCCTTCCTTCTCTCCACCGGACACCCCTTCTTCCTCTCCCTCCAGCACAAACGCGTCATCGATGCTGAACTGCGTTGCCATAGCTGGCGGTTGCCAGTACTCTCACACCTTGCTGCTGCTTTGGTTGATATACACTGTGGGTTGAGGGGGAAATTCAGCAAACAATCATAATGTACAAAAGCAGATTTTCTACCCAAGGGCCATATATGTGGACGTCAACATAGGGCTCTGATCTAAGCTAAACTAAAGTTATGGCTTAAGTGGATTTGTCTGGTGTTAGCTGTTCGACGTGTGATAGACATCATACAGCCTTTGGGTTAATGATTAACCATATTGAAGCTTAGGCTGCATGTCGTTTTCAACAAAGAAAATTCAGAGATATTTATTAGATTTTTTCCTTTCGTATTTGTTACGTTCATCTGAATTAAACAGATCTTGGGGAAATCTGATCAACCAAATTGTTTACAACTCCATTGCCACTGTACCCTCCAACCCTGCGATTTGCAAACACGTTTTCGTAGATAAGGACATTAAGCGGCATAACGTATACTCACGTGAACTCGTACATCGCCTTGGTCTGTATAATTGCCCTTATTTTAGCGCACCAAAAACGTAATACTTCCAGATCAACTGTAATGTCAATACCATTGTAAAGCACAATTTCTCCCCTTCCAACAAAATCAATTACATGACCTAAACACTGCCAGTTTCTGCATAATTCAAGCAGGCAATGAGCAGGGTCGGGTCTTTTTAAAAATGGCGGGTGGGGAAGCGAAACTAATGCGTGATAGTGAGAAGGACAGATGTCGCGTGGGGAAATTGCTTTTTTCACTCGATCTGTCCAACTTATCGCCTCAAATGTAAATATAACACTATAAAGAGTTTATATAATGTGTCATTACATACCTATTTGAAGGTTTGTGTCGAATTTGAATCAGGTTTTTAGGGCGGTGCTAAAGTGATCTTAGAAGTAAACAGCGGCTTTGAGAATGATGATCGCATGCAATGATGAAAAAATGACTAGGTATCCCCCTTACCCCTGTCACTGTCCATTTCTTGTTTTTAAACGATGAGAGAAGTGCTACACCTGGTGGAGAGAGATCGTAAGACATAAATAGTTGCTTTATGCGTGCTGCACGTTACATGACACGTCAAGATGTAACGGAGGGTCATTTTTCAACTTTTCTCCAATACTATAGAGCCATTACCATATCGATCAACGCTTGAATAGAAACCTAGTTCACACCCCCGATTTTGAAGTCAACACAGTCCCATTAGTTTTCTTTGTAGCCTCGTTTGAATGTCGCAGTTACGCACATTTGTACCGAATGGGGTGAGTTTACGTTACTAGTAACGTTATCCGGTTGAAAAACGTTAGCTAAGTGGTAGAAATAACAAACAAAGAACGTTGCTAACTAATAAACACAAATGCCTTTGTCGTTAACGTACATTATTATCTGAAGCTCTGGGAAATTATTGGAAACATTTAAAAGCAACTTTTAATAGCTACTTTAGCACTGTTGTTTTGTCTACATTATCTGGTTGCACTGCTCCGCTAACGGCTAGAAAAAAACTTACTCTTTTTCAGGCGATTTTACTTTGACTTTCCATCTTCACATAATTACATTATTTACTGTAAGCTTTTGTTTGCAATATGTCATACAAATCACAGCATACGGACTGCAAAAACGTTCCAAAACTTTAGGCTTCGTATTTGCATCCGGTTCCCGATTGAAAATTACTGAGTGAAAAGTATTCGGATTCGAATACGCCCACATGAAAAGACTCTAGTAATCGATCACTGACTTGCAATGTCGATATATCATGTACTTGGGGCAAAAAAGTTTTATACACAAAAGAACACATGAATGTATATTTTCATTCGTTCATGTTATGTTTATAGCATAACAACAAGCGGCACACGGAACTATTAGATTGATGCATATTTGTAAAAAAATGACTTTATCAATGCTAATCAAGATGAATATACATAACTAAACAAAAAAATACGAAGATAAACTTTAAATCATTAACAGTAATAATACTGGAAAAATATACTGAACAAAAATATAAATGCAACATGAAACAATTTCACAGATTTGACTGAGTTACAGTTCACATAAGGAAATCAGTCAATTTAAATATATTCATTTCCCACTAATCTATGGATTTCACGTGACTGGGAATACAGATATGAATCTGATGGTCATAGATACCTTCATAAAAGGTAGGGGCGTGGATCAGTATCTGGTGTGACCACCACTTGCTTCATGCATCTCTTTTGCATAGAGTTGATCAGGCTGTTGATTGTGGCCTGTGGAATGTTGTCCCACTCCTCTTCAATGGCTGTGCGAAGTTGCTGGATGTTGGCGGGAACACGCTGTCGTACGTGTCGGTCCAGAGCATCCCAAACTTGCTCAATGGGTGACATGTCTCTTGAGTATGTAGGCCATGGAAGAACTAGTAAGTTACTCTAGAAATTACATTTTCAGCTTCAATGAATTCTGTACAGATCCTTGCGACATGGGGCCGTGCATTATCATGCTGAAACATGAGGTGATGGCAGCGGATGAATGACAATGGGCCTCAGGATCTTGTCACGGTATCTCTGTGCATTAAAATTGTCATTGATAAAATGCAGTTGTATTCAATGTCTGTAGCTTATGCCTGCACATACCATAACCCCACCACCACCATGAGGAACTCTGTTCACAATGTTAACATCAGCAAGCCACTCGCCCACATGACGCCATATACAGTTGAAGTCGGAAGTTTACATACACCTTAGCCAAATACATTAACTCAGTTTCACAATTCCTGACATTTAATCCCAGTAAAAAATCCCTGTTTAAGGTCAATTAGGATCACCACTTTATTTTAAGAATGTGAAATGTCAGAATAAAAGTAGAGAATGATTTATTTCAGCTTTTATTTCTTTCATCACATTCCCAGTGGGTCATAAGTTTACATACACTCAATTAGTATTTGGTAGCATGGTCTTTAAATTGTTTAACTTGGGTCAAACGTTTTGGGTTGCCTTCCACAAGCGTCCCACAATAAGTTGGGTTAATTTTGTACCATTCCTCCTGACAGAGCTGGTGTAACTGAGTCAGGTTTGTAGGCCTCCTTGCTCGCACACGCTTTTTCAGTTTTGCCCACAAATTTTCAAGATTTGAGGTCAGGGCTTTGAGATGGCCACTCCAATACATTGGCTTTGTTGTCCTTAAGCCATTTTGCCACAACTTTGGAAGTAAGCTTGGGGTCATTGTCCATTTGAAAGACCCATTGCGACCAAGCATTAACTTCCTGACTGATGTCTTGATATGTTGCTTCAATATATCCACATAATTTTCCTGCCTCATGATGCCATCTATTTTGTGAAGTGCACCAGTCCCTCCTGCAGCAAAGCACCCCCAAAACATGATGCTGCCACCCCGTGCTTCACTGTTGGGATGGTGTTCTTCGGCTTGCAAGCATCCCCCTTTTTCCTCCAAACATAACGATGGTCATTATAGCCAAACAGTTCTATTTTTGTTTCATCAGACCAGAGGACATTTCTCCAAAAAGTATGATCTTTGTCCCCATGTACAGTAGCAAACCGTAATCTGGCTTTTTTATGGCGGTTTTGGAGCAGTGGCTTCTTCCTTGCTGAGCGGCCTTTCAGATTATGTCGATAAAGGACTCGTTTTACTGTGGATATAGATACTTTGTACCTGTTTCCTCCAGAATCTTCACAAGGTCCTTTGCTGTTGTTCTGGGATTGAATTGCACTTTTCGAACAAAAGCACGTTAATCTCTAGGAGACAGAACGCGTCTCTTTCCAGAGTGGTATGATGGCTGCGTGGTCCCATGGTGTTTATACTTGCGTACTATTGTTTGTACAGATGAATGTGGTCTTGCTCCCAAAGATGAACCAGACTTGCGGAGGTCTGCAATTTTTTGTCTTAAGTCTTGGCTAATTTATTTTCCCATGATGTCAAGCAAAGAGGCACTTAGTTTGAAGGTAGACCTAGAAATACATCCACAGGTACACCTCAATAGGCTAATTGACAACATTTGAGTCAATCAGAAGCTTCTAAAGCCATGACATAATTTTCTGGAATTTTCCAAGCTGTTTAAAGGCACAGTCAACTTAGTGTATGTACACTTCTGACCCACTGGAATTGTGATGCAGTGAATTATAAGTGAAATAATCTGTCTGTAATCAATTTCTGGTAAAATTACTTGTGTCATGCACAAAGTAGATGTCCTAACCGACTTGCCAAAACTATAGTTTGTTAACAAGAAATTTGTGGAGTGGTTGAAAAACTAGTTTTAACCTCCAACCTAAGTGTATGTAAACTTCCGACTTTAACTGTACGTGGTCTGCGGTTGAGGCCAGTTGGACATACTGCCAAATTCTTTTAAATAATATTGGAGGTGGCTTAAGAAAGATAAATGCAAATAAAATTATCTGGCAACAGCTCTGGTGGACATCAAAACTTGACATCTGTGGCATTGTGTTGTGTCACAGAACTGCACATTTTATAGTGTCCTTTTATTATCCCCAGCACAAGGTGCACCTGTGTAAAGATCATGCTGTTTAATCAGCTTCTTGATATGCCACACCTGTCAGGTGGATGGATTATCTTGGAAAAGGAGAAATGCTCACTAACAGGGATGTAAACACATTTCTACACAACATTTGAGAGAAATAAGCCTCTGCGTATGAAACATTTAATTTTCTTTTATTTCAGCTCGTGAAACATGCATTTATATTTTTGTTCAGTGTGAATGGGAGCTTTTGCCAAATAGCCATGTGATTTTCGGGAAATCAACCCGTACAAAGTGCAAACACACAAGAACACTGATCAAACAATAAACAGATAAGTCATTCGTTTTGGAGAGAGCAGGGAAGGGAAGGACACACACATACTGAATACAAGCAGTAGATGAACACACGCAGTAGGACGTGAACCCTTTTTTTCCCAGTAGAGAGAATATATCATCCTCAGACAATTTCTGATGCTGTAGTATTTGCAAGTGACCTGCAGTGTGAGTACACTTTTTAGATGTCTTTCTAAAGATCTACCGATGACTCAATCATGATAGGCCTACTGTCATAAGGATATCATGGTTAGGTACTCTAGAAATAATATTTCTGATATTGTTTGTCTATGTTGTTATAACTGCAAATGATATGCTTGATACTTTGCTTGTTGCACTGAGAAATAAGGCATGGGTCAATGGCCCACCGGATTAGGAAAGAATGCATGAATATGTGCCAAACTAAGCTTGCTTTTGTGTTCTATTGATTTTTTCCATTCCCACTGCCCCTTTGCCCACTACACGCTATCCCTTCCTACCTCTTCTCTCCCCCTCTATCTTTCTTCATCTTCCCTAGATGAGGATTTCAGTCATATCGTGTGTCTCCCTCCTGCTCGTCTTTGAGGTAAACACAAAGAGACATTTTCCTGGAGAATGATTAAACACACTCTTGGTCTGAAAAGCATGCTAAATGGAGAATCTCTGTTAAATGCTTTTTAGTCCCGGGGCCGTTGCCTGTATTTACAAAGAGTAGGATTGCTGTTCGGCTTTAGCTTTCAGATCATAATGAATATGATCACATGGACAGGGCAGACCTGTTGCTAGATCAGCAGTCCTTCTCTAAGACACTTTTTGAAAGCGTGAATCTGGTTCTGGGAAAACGGGCCCGTTTTGAATTCTAAAATTAATCTGTTTTTTTTAGGACAAATGCTAATGTAGCACTGAGACACCTCATGTACCTTACAGCCTCCACCTTCTTGTTTGGTTGTCCATCTGTCTCTCGATCCAGCTTTTCTCTTCCTCCGTTGGAGTCCTGCTTGGTGTACCTGGCTCCACCCTGGTCTTCCCATGTCTCCCTGGACAAAAACAACAAAGCTTTGTTGGGGCTAAGATCACCTGGAAATACAATGACTCCCTGGTTCCAGACTACCCAGAATCCTCAGAGCAACTCAAGCTCTCCCCGGATGGCTTCTTTCTGGAAATCTCTCCCGTCAGTGTAGCCAACGAGGGGGAATATGAATGTGTGATCAAGCAGAATGATATGGAGTGGCAAAAAGTGCACATAGTCCAGGTTGATGGTAAGGACACATACTGCCACCTCCTATTTCCATCACAACTGCCTGTGACGTGATGTAGGCCTTTCTTAAAATAGACACTCTGCTTGTGGTTTTTACACCCAACTTTATAAAAAAATCATGTTACAAGTTAAACTCAATCCAGGAATGAATCTTTGAGTCCATGTTGAGGAGAGAAAAAGGACGACAACTTGAGCAGAGGGTTTAGATCACAACGAATAAGGCATTCAGTTGATTTAAACATACAGCCCCAGAACTCTATTCATAGATTGTAATTGTTAAAAACTGGTGAAATATGGGAATTTTTGTTGTTGTTGCAGTTTAGCAAACTCTGCAGGTCAGCAAACATTGTATGCATTTTGAGGTTGGCTCCAGAAATCCACTCTACTGTTTTGCTGTCTTTCATCTCCGTCTCTATCCCTCCAGTGTCCAGCAGCTACATTCTCAAGGTAAATGAAGGGTCCACTGTGAATTTACCTTGTGAACGCCCACCATCCGGCAAATACCAGGTCCATTGGTTCAGATATGATAAAGTAATGAACGGCACACGGAAGCAGCTGAATCCCGCAGAGACTGGAGAAATGGTGGATGGTGACAGACTAGAATGGCTTTTTGGCCCCTTTGAAAAAGATATGACAATCACACTTAATGGGGTCAAAATGGAGGATGCCGGCATGTACTACTGTGAGACAGCTGAGGAGGGCAGAGAAAGCAGCAACTTTAATACAATTGAGCTAATTGTGGAAGGTACGTTTAGCTAACCTTCTATTACACGCTCAAACTTTTGCCTGTGTATACACACACACGTTTGTTAAATTGGTGTAATTCACAAATGTAACATCAATTGGTCCCGAATAGCCATAATTCCCAAATGTTACGACTCTCACCTGCAATGTTCAAGACACTGTTACGCTCTTGATTTGTTGAAATTATAATATTAGTTTGCCATTTCTTTTAGCTGCGCCCACCGTTCTTCCTTACTCCTGCGTTGGGTTCATGACCCCCTGGGAATCGTGTCAAGACGAGACCAGCAGGTCGTGGGAGGCCATGCTAAAAGAATCCCTCAATGAGTTCTCCATGAAGCTTTATGCCCACCTCAGCCAATCGCAGCCCATGAAAAACCTACTCTTCTCTCCAATCAGTATCAGCGGGGTGTTAACCCACCTGTTACTAGGTAAGAGAGGGTGGGGTTTCTTTAAAAGGGAACATGGGGAGGGGTTGTCCAAGTGCACTCATACTCTAGATCTCAGTTTTTTTTTAATTTTTAATAAAGCAACATTCTTGATATAAACTCCTACTGTGTGAATAATAGACTCATGGGGAGCCAAGTAAAATACATTCACACTCTCTCTCTCTCTCTCTCTCTCTCTCTCTCTCTCTCTCTCTCTCTCTCTCTCTCTCTCTCTCTCTCTCTCTCTCTCTCTCTCTCATTAGGTGCTCGTGGCAAGACAAGGAGAGACATGGAGACAGCTCTCTGTCTGTCTCACGACTTCTTCTGCGTTCATTCCGAGATGAAGAAACTGAAGCTGAAACTTCAGGACACACTGAAGATGGCCTCTCAGATCTATTACAACCCCAGTACTACCAGAGCACAATTAGTACTCCAGCTATAATTTCGAATTTTCGTCATATATTGTCAATTTAATCATGAGTCGCCGACACCCCTTAACTCACTGTCTGTCTGTCCACCTCTCGGGTATTCCCTCTCTCTCCCACCTCAGACATGAAGTTGAGTGAGTCCTTTACCAACCAATCCATGCAGTTC
The DNA here is from genome assembly GCF_029448725.1 of Salvelinus fontinalis. NCBI lineage: Eukaryota > Metazoa > Chordata > Actinopteri > Salmoniformes > Salmonidae > Salvelinus > Salvelinus fontinalis. Next base: position 54,938,730 of record NC_074669.1, read on the forward strand.
TACGGTGCAGATCCAGTCAAATTGACCAATAGTAGTGAGGTAAACGTGGAAATGATCAACAGTTGGGTGGCGAAGCAGACAAATAATAAAATCAACGAGCTGGTCGACTCTGTTCCTGCCCACACCGAACTGGTACTCCTCAATGCTGTGTATTTCAATGGTCAGTATTGTTTGTGTGTGTGTGTGTGTGTGTGTGTGTGTGTGTGTGTGTGTGTGTGTGTGTGTGTGTGTGTGTGTGTGTGTGTGTGTGTGTGTGTGTGTGTGTGTGTGTGTGTGTGTGTGTGTGTGTGTGTGTGTGTGTGTGTGTGTGTGTGTGTGTGTGATCAAAGTAAGCTCTTGGTAAGCACCGATGCTCTATCTATCTGATAGGATATAGTCTATTTTAGCGGATATGGAGTTTGTGGATTATAAAAACACATCTGTTTTAGGTCAATGGAAGATGAAATTTGATGCAAAATCCAAGAAGTCTCCATTTGTGAAACTGAATGGTGATACTGTGAAGGTGCCTGTCCTCTACAGTGCCAAATACAAATTGGCTATGCAATACATCCCGGCAGTGAAGGCACAGGTAACCATTTTGATTACACACACCCACACCTACATGCATAGATACACTATAAGCAGTCACACACACAATCTACATAACATTCTGACCTTGTCTATCACCCATAGGTGGCGATGTTCCCTCTCTCTGGTGAAAGTAGCCTGTTCATCCTGCTCCCGCCCTCTGCCAAGCTCTCTGACCTGCAATTGGTGGAGGGGAAGATGACGGACAAGGCAGTGAGCCAGATGGTGGAGCAGATGAATCAGGTGTCTCCCCAGGCCACCGAGGTCACTCTGCCCAAAATCAAACTAGACGTCCGGACCGAGATGAACACCCTGCTCAGGAAAATAGGTCTGTCTGTATGGATGTCATGTCTGTGTCTATCTGTCTGTCTATTAGCCTACCTGCTGCCTGACTGTTGAAATTACAGACTGTGCCTTTTGTTGTAGCCACCTGATTAAATTCATCACCAAGAACTTGATTGGTTGAACTAGATGTTTGTGCTTGGCTACTACAAAAATGTGCACGACCAGATGCAGGAATGGATTTCCCCAGGTCGTTCTAAGTCAACCTAAACCAACAAAACAAATTCCAATCTATGATATAACTCTGTCTTTTCTTGATTTGCCTCTCTCACATCTCTCCCCTCCTTTCTTCGATCTCCCTCTATCCTTCTCTTTTTCCTTCTGGCCCTCTTCGCTCTCCTTCTCCATATCCCCTTCCTCTTACTCCCCCACCTCTTTCTTCCCTTAGGTTTGTCGGAGCTGTTCGACAGCGCCAACCTGTGTGGCCTCTACTCCGACAACGAGTTGCTCCTGACGGACGCCCGCCACCGGGCCTTCCTCTCCCTGACGGAGCAAGGTGTGGAGGCTGGTGCGGCCACTTCCCTCTCTTTCTCCCGCTCCTTCTCTTCCTTCTCAGCCCTCAGGCCCTTCCTGATGATACTGTGGAGCGACCAGGCCAAGGCCCCATTGTTTGTGGGCCGAGTGACCGAGCCGTGAGAGAAGGAGGAAGAGAGAGGGGGCCAGAGTAGCATGCATATAGAAAAAGCCATGTTTGCAAAGGAAAGGACATTTGCAATAATATTAGCAGTATTACTTCATTCAGAGATTGTGCTTTTTGACGATACTGTACGTTTAATCATCAGCACGTTTCAACATATAATATAAATCGATATAGACTCATTATAATTACATGTTCATTGTAACTTCGTAGAATGACTATCATATTGTTTTAAAATAAATGCTTGCGAGGGCTTGCAATAGGTTGTCACAAAATGCATGACTTATCAAAGAATAAAAGGTGACAACATCTCTCCACATGTGGTATGGAAATCTTTTTTGGGACAAATGTGCCATTGAAATCACTCTTCTGTCCAAAAACGTACACAGTAAGCCACTCAAAACGGTTTCAGTTTATTTTGAGAAGTAGTTCCACAAATTCACCACATGATGGCAATCACACCGTATGTTCCACATAGAAATAGACACTACAGGATGTCAGTGAGTACACAGGGATGCTGTAACAATAGTCCTCCCCCTCCACCCTGTCTCCCCATTCCATTAATGTCATTAAAGGAAGACAATGTCAATATCTATGACGATAAAGGTTTTAAAGCAACGGCAGAACCGAGTAAAGCATCAAATTGAGCAAGTTACCCTGAATTATCCCTTTTTTCTTCTTCTTACAAACAGTAAATTACAACCCAACGAGTAAACAGCAGCGATGATAGCTGTAACAGATTTGATTGATGATACCATGTCAATGATATCAACCATAAAGAAATTGGCATTGATCAATGTAAGTTACAATGTTAGTTACATATGCGTATATATGACAATCTTTACACATGCAATTCTTTATTAGAATGTTAAGATGCATACTTTTTTTTTGTCACATGATGAACAAAGTCAAGTTCGCTTGACCGACAACACATCAAAATAAAAGGCAGAGATCGAGAGAATCTGAGTGAAAATAAACCACCAGATCACCTGGACAAGAGAAGAAATATCTCCCGTTGTTACATCAGAACTTCAAGCCTGGCTTCCCATGATAAGGAATATCCCAGGGAGGGAGGTACATACATACTAAGGAACTTGTGGAATAGACACCGGCTGGAGTGCGGTTTTAACCAATCATCTTTCAGGATTAGACCCACCCGTTGTATACATACGCAGTATTACATACAAAAAAAACATGAATGCATCTTTGACAACATATCACATAGTGACATCGGAGATGTTGATCGTTTGATTATTCATTTCACTGTTGTTGCTGCGCGTGGAGAGGCTTCCTGTGTCGTCATTGGTGTGCATAGAGAAGAACAGATTCCGCCCTCTCCACTCCACCGCCATCTTTGTCAAGGTCAATCAACGTGTGTTCTTGGTAACCGAGAAAGACTTAGACGAGCTGAACTTCTCACTCGTCGTTTCAGAGTTCAGTCCCTATGCTTTGACGATCCATGATCCGTGTCACAGTCCCCCTATATTTGACCCCTAGCCATGCTGAATCGTCTTAGTTTATTTGCTATCCATGATGACTCCTTCATTCACACCTTTGTCCAAGTACAGAATTACGAACACAGAGATCTCAGACAATGATTAGAAAGTAAGAAAACGTCCAGGAGACTGTTGACTGACTGATGATTCACACTACAGGGCCGACCCAAACCATACTGTGCTGGACTAGATATTTTATTTTCACATTGTCCTTTTTTCATTCCAGCAACTACAGTAGATGAGGAACCAGGCCAGTGTGATACAGCTTGGCTTGACTTGGCTATGTTTGTCTCAGTAGTTTGAAAAGGGTAATAGTGTGCTTTAGTGGGCCAACGTTGGAACTATAAGGTGTCCAAACTGTAGCCAGGGGCCACAGGTTTGGCCCTCTGTCCTTAGTGTGGTTAACCCCTCGAGGTCTGTCTCTGGTGAAGGAGTCCATGGTGCTCTATGGGCGGTCCTCTCTCATAAAAACAGCCTGGGTAGTCTCTCTCGCATAGTTCCCTAAACAAACACCTAGACACTTCTTGATATGCTCCTCTTAGACATGAATAGATGAGCACATTGATAAAATCTCAAATCAACCTATTCCTTTGGCTACAGGTGGAGTTTTTGCCATATTTCTCACACTAATAGTTTTTTTTATCTCCACGATGGAACATTTGAATGTCATAAGAGACTCACCTAAATTGAAAAAATCCTGGCATTTATAAATAAAATCTTTGTGTAAGGGCGCCGAAAAGAAGGAGGAAACTCGAGAGCTACTGGGATGTGCACGCCTTTGTTCCAGCACGAGCACACCCGATGACACTTATTGTCGTCCAGACTGCATTAGGCTGGAGCTGGAGCAAAAGCCTGCACACCCAGTAGTTGGTATTTGATAACCAATGATAACCCCTCTTTAGAGTAGGGGGCTATAGTGTGTTTGAGACTGTGACGCAGAAATCTCTCTGTGTAGCTTTCAAGTCACTCAAAGTCAAAGGTCAAAGGGCACAGAGCAGGGTTCAGAGAATAATCCAGACTGATGGTTATCTTGTGTGACTGTAACCAAGGAAAAGTGACTCACTGGACTGCCAGCCATACTGTTGCACATGTGACAGGACATCCGTTTGTTAGACCAGGGGGACATCCAGGGAACATGAGTCTCATACTGTAGGAGTGAGTCTTGTCTCTTTTTTTGTGTCTTTCCTCACTGCTACATGCTTTGGGGGTCATGGATGGAGACATTTGCAGACACGCTTACAGACAAACACACACACGCGCATACACACAAAACACACGCACACACATATTTGTATGCAAAATGTATGCACACACAAACACTCGCTCACACACAAAGACACATACACACAGGAGGATAAGGGGAGATACAGACACCCACTGTCATCACGTACAGACATCGGACAAGTACACAGAGACAGTACCGTCAGATGGATCCTTTTGTGCTTTAACGTCATGGTGTGCCAGTTTGCATCAGAGCGACAACCACCATAATAATAATAAAAATCTGTAGCCGTTGACTTACCCAACTTGTCATTTGGGTACTTTGTATAGTAAATCAGGGATGCAGAGGAGGGTAAACACATGCTAACGCTGTTAACGCACCTTGGTGAATACTGTTTTCACACCTATTACGCTAATTTTGCGCTAGCACTGTTAGCGCTGTTAGCACTTTCGGGCTGTTAGTAGTGTTAGCATTGTTAGTAGTGTTAGCATTGTTAGCACTGTTACCATTGTTAGCACTGTTAGTACTGTTAGCGCTGTTAGCATTGTTAGCGCTGTTTTTTGTATTGTTAGCATAGTTAATGCTCGAACTGAGTCATGGGTAACTGCATATGCGGAGTGTGTCTGAAAGTGGACTTGGCGAAAGAAGTGTGTTGATCAACACAAGTGGGTATATGGAAAGCGAATCAGCAAATTGTGCAGATTTGTTGGAGCCAAAGACTGTTTTGCGTGGCTGACTGGGATGCACGAGGACTGTACAAGCCAGTGCGAATGACTAATGTACCGTTGTTGTATCGAGGTGTCTGCCAACCTGAGGTGCTTCCCACTGGGCAGCCGTATCAGCTGTGTCACCAGCAGTAGCTAACGTGGCAATTTTTTGACCTCCCGTTATTTTATTTCAAGTGGGATAGTAGCCTACACAACTATCTAGATGTCACATTGATACAACCTGCTCAAGGGCATGAACGGCAACAACACCGGGTCCTTCGCTTCCGGTTGCTAAGAACTTTTGTCCCGCAGCGGCGTGGGAAGTAGCTACCTAGTGTAGCCAACATCGGGGTGACAGTCAAGGTAAGCACACGCATACAACACATTCCGGCAACAGTACGCCCATCTGTCAGGGTGTGCGTTACGAGTGGAGAAGTCAGGTGCAGGAGAGCAGAGAGTTGTGAACAGGCGCACACTTTATTTCGGCAGAGGCAATAAACAGACAGACGCCACTTTGTCAAAAACCTCCAGCCCAAGGTACGTCAAGGCGCGAAATCATCACAAAAATGATCAAAATGTTTTACAATAAACATCCTTCGTGGAGAAACCACGGAACAACGGGAAGAAACCCAGCCTGGCGCGTACCCACGAAACATGTAACGAAAAACAATTTCCCACAAAGACATGGGGGGGAACAGAGGAATAAATACATGCATGCAGTGTGATTGGGAATGTAAACCAGGTGTGCAGGGAACAAGACAAAACAAATGGAACAATGAAAAATGGAGCGGCGATGGCTAGAAAGCCGGTGACGTCGACCGCCGAACGCCGCCCGAACAAGGAGAGGAGCCAACTTCGGCAGAAGTCGTGACATTACCCCCCCCCCCCCCCCCTTGACACAGCTGTGCGCCGACACTGGCCTCTGGGACGACCCGGAGGGCGAGGCGCAGGGCGATCCGGCCGGCGACGGTGGAACTTCCGCAGCAGTTCAGGGTCCAACACATCCGCCACCGGAACCCAGCACCACTCCTCCGGACCATACCCCTCCCACTCCACGAAGTACTGAAGGCCCCCCGCCCGACGCCTTGAATCCAGGATGGAACGAATGGAGTACACCGAGGCCCCTCGATGTCCAGAGGGGGAGGAGGAACCTCCCGCACCTCAGATTCCTGGAGCGGACCAACCACCACCGGCCTGAGGAGAGACACATGGAACGAGGGGTTAATACGGTAATCGGGGGGAAGCTGTAACCTGTAACACACCTCGTTCACTCTCCTCAGGACATTGAATGGCCCCACAAACCGCGGGCCCAGTTTCTGGCAGGGCAGGGGGAGGGGCAGGTTTTGGGTCGAGAGCCAGACCCACTGCGGTGACGGTCTGTGCCCACTTTCTGGTGCAGCACGGCGCGCTGAAGGTGGACATGGGCGGCGTCCCATGTTTCCTCCTAGTGCCGGAACCAGTCGTCCACCGCAGGAGCCTCGGTCTGACTCTGATGCCAAGGAGCCAGAACCTGCTGATACCCGAATACACACTGGAAGGGGGTGATGTTAGTGGAGGAGTGGCGACGCGAGTTCTGGGCCATCTCTGCCCAGGGCACGAACGCTGCCCACTCCCCCGGCCGGTCCTGGCAATAGTACCTCAGAAACCTACCCACATCCTGGTTTACTCTCTCCACCTGCCCATTACTATTGGGGTGAAAACCTGAGGGAAGGCTGACCGAGACCCCCAGACGTTCCATGAACGCCTTCCAGACCCTCGACGTGAACTGGGGACCCCGATGAGACACCCCGTAGTACCGGAAGACATGAGTGAACAAGGCCTCCGCAGTCTGTAGGGCCGTAGAGAGACCGGGCAACGGGAGGAGACGACAGGACTTAGAAAAATGGTCCACAACGACCAGGATCGCGGTGTTACCCTGTGAGGGAGGAAGATCGGTCAGGAAATCTACTGAAAGGTGCGACCACAGCCGTTGTGGAATGGGTAAGGGTTGTAACTTACCTCTGGGCAGGTGCCTAGGACAGCGCACCGTCCGACCGATCCCCGGATGACAGAGGAGGGTGACGTGTGGGCCAATAGATCAACTGGTCACGGACAGCAGACGGAACGTACAGAAGCCCGACGGGACACTGGAGGGGAGCGGGCTCTGTACGCAACACCTGCTCAATGTCCGCGTCCAGCTCCCACGCGACCGGCGCTACCAAGCAGGAGGCCTGGAGTATGGGAGTCTGATCCATGGGCCGCTCCTCTGTGTCATACAGCCGGGAGAGTGCGTCTACCTTCGTATTCTGGGAACCTGGTCTGTAGGACAGGGTAAACACAAAACAGGTAAAGAACATAGCCCACCTTGCCTGACGTGGATTCAGTCTCCTCGATGTCCTGATTTACTCCAGGTTGTGGTGGTCAGTCCAGATGAGACAAGGGTGTTTAGCCCCCTCAAGCCAATGTCTCCACGCCTTCAAAGCCTTAACCACAGCCAACAGCTCCCGGTCCCCCACATCATAGTTCCGCTCCGCCGGGCTGAGCTTCTTCGAGAAGAAAGCACAGGGGCGGAGCTTCGGATGGCGTGCCCGAGTGCTGAGAGAGCACGGCTCCTATCCCAGCCTCGTACGCGTCCACCTTCACTATGAACGCCAAAGAGGGATCCGGATGGGCCAGCACAGGAGCCAAGGTAAACAGAGCTCTTAAGTGCCCAAAAGCCCTGTCCGCCTCAACCGACCACTTCAGACGTAAAGGACCCCCCTTCAGCAGTGAGGTAATGGGGGCCGCCACCTGTCCAAAACCCCGGATAAATCTCCGGTAGTAATGGGAAAACCCTAAAAACCGCTGCACCTCCTTTACCGTGGTGGGAGTCGGCCAATTATGCACGACTGCAATGCGGTCACTCTCCATCTCCACTCCTGTTGTGGAAATGCGATACCCTAGGAAGGAGACGGCTTGCTGGAAGAACAGGCATTTCTCAGCCTTGACGTACAGGTCATGCTCCAACAGTCATCCAAGTACTCTGCGCACCAAGGACACATGCTCGGCGCGTGTAGCGGAGTATATCAGAATGTCATCGATATACACCACTACACCCTGCCCGTGCAGGTCCCGGAAAATCGCGTCTGCAAAGGATTGGAAGACTGATGGAGCATTCATTAACCCGTACGGCATGACGAGGTACTCATAATGCCCTGAGGTGGTATTAAATGCCGCCTTCCACTCGTTTCCCTCCCGGATACGCACCAGGTTGTACGCGCTCCTGAGATCCAGTTTAGTGAAGAAGCGCGCCCGGTGCATTGACTCAATCGCCGTGGCGATGAGAGGTAGCGGGTAACTGTACCTCCCGTGATTTGATTGAGACCTCGATAGTCAGTGCACGGGCGCAGACCTCCCTCCTTTTTCTTCACAAAAAAGAAACTCGAGGAGGCGTGCGAAGTGGAGGACTGAATGTTCCCCTGACGCAGGGATTCAGAGACATATGTCTCCATAGCCGCCGTCTCCGCTTGCAACAGGGGATACACATGACTCCTGGGAAGTGCATCGTCTACCAGGAGATTTATCGCACAATCCCCCCGTTGATGGGGTGGTAATTGAGTCGCCTTCATTTTACAGAAGGCAAGAGCTAAATAGGCATATTCTGGGGGGATGCGCACGGTGGAGACCTGGTCTGGACTTTCCACCGTGGTAGCACCAACGGAAACCCCTACACACCTCCCTGAGCACTCTCGCGACCACCCCGTGAGGGCCCTCTGTTGCCATGAAATGGTGGGATCATGATGAGCTAACCAGGGAAGGCCTAGTACCACGGGAAACGCAGGATAGTCAATGAGGAATAGACTGATTTTATCCTTGTGACCCCCCTGTGTCACCATGGCCAGGGAGATGGTTGCTTCCCTGATTAGTCCGGACCCTAATGGTCGACTATCCAGAGCGTGTACCAGGAAAGGTCTAACCACAGGAATAACGGGGATCCCTAAACTAAGGGCGAACGCTCTGTCGATAAAATTCCCAGCTGCGTCTGAATCGACACGCGCCTTATGCTGGGAATACGGGGAAGACTCAGGAAAATAAACAGGTACAAACAGGTGGACAACAGAGGACTCTGGATGAGAGTGGTGCAGACTCACCTGGGGTGACGCCAGAGTGCCCTGCCTGCTGCCTTGACTCCCAGAGGGACCGAACTGGCACTGACAGGCAGTGTTCCCTCTGCGGCCACAGATGGTGCACGTGAAGGCCCCTCCTCCAGCCTCCCTGAGGGCAGCCACTCCCAGCTCCATGGGCACCGGAGCGGGGGTGCTGTAAGATGGAACCGACAAAGCCCTCTCTGGACATCCGTGACCAGCAGGTTATCCAACCGGATTGACAGATCCACCAGTTGGTCAAAAGTGGTGGTGGCATCTCTGCAGGCCAACTCCCGTCCTCGCGCAGGCTGCATCGGTAGTTGTCGATAAGGGCCCTGTCGTTCCATTCCGCTCCGGCGGCCAAGGTCCGGAATTCAAGGACGAACTCCTGCGCGCTCCTCGTCCCCTGCCTCAAGTGGAAGAGCCGTTCGAAGACTGCCCGGAAGCGGCGGGTGAACTCCTCGAAGTGGTCCAACGCTGCGTCTCCTTCTCCCCACATGGTGTTTGCCCACTCCAGAGCTCTCCCCGAGAGGCATGAGACGAGGGCGGACACTCTCACCCTTCCCGAGGGAGCTGGGTGAACGGTAGCCAGGTATAGGTCCAGCTGTAATAGGAACCCCTGGCACCGTGCTGCCGTCCCATCATACTCCCATGGAAGGGAGAGACACATCCCACTGGGACTGGATCCAGGAGGGACGGGTAGAGACTTCCTGTCTCTCCCAGCGGTCCATGGTCTGGACAACACGATCCATTGTGGCACCGAGAAGTTGCAGCATTGCCGAGTGTTCCCGGATGCGCTCCTGCTGACTCCATCGGTGGTGTGAAATTCTGTCAGGGTGTGCGCTACGGGTGGAGAAGTCAGGTGCAGGAGAGGAGAGAGTTGTGAACAGGCGCACATGGCAATAAACAGACAGACGCCACTGCGTCAAAAACCTCCAGCCAAAGGTAAAAGTGAAAGGCACGAAATCGTCACAAAAATGATCAAAATGTTTTACAATAAACATCCTTCGTGGAGAAACCACGGAACAACGGGAAAAAACCCAGCCTGGCGCGTACCCACGAAACACGTAACAAAAACAGTTTCACACAAAGACATGGGGGAACAGAGGAATAAATACATGCAGTGTGATTGGGAATGTAAACCAGGTGGGCAGGGAACAAGACAAAAAAAATGAAACAATGCAAAATGGAGCGGCGATGGCTAGAAAGCCGGTGACGTCGACCGCCGAACGCCGCCCGAACAAGGAGAGGAGCCGACTTCAGCGGAAGTCGTGACACCATCATAAGTACTTAAAATTTAAAAAAATATTCACTGAAAATATACAATTATTTGAAGCAGTGAAATACAAATTGCGCTCATCTTCTGGCTTCAAAACTGAAGTCCAAACACTGGCGGTATAGTAGTTGCATGGTAAGAAGCGAAAAACAACACCGCTCAGTCAAAACGTCTAACCAATAACAGAGCGCTGATGTTACACCCATCGCTGTTGATCCACCCACTTTATTCGCCACAGCCACTTTCAGAGACACACCAAGTATGCAGTTACCCATACTTCCTAGAACTGTTATAGCAGTTAGCATTAGCGTTGCTAGACGCCAGTCATCTCAACCGGACGTTCAGCACTCTTACCCACCTTTTTCAACTACATCCCTAGTAGAAACAACCTGGTGACTACAACGATCGTGACAAGACCTTGTCGGGCAAAGGTGCTTACAGAATGTTCCAGTATTGTAGTTACAGTGCAGGTAAGAGATTCTACACTATTAATGTGTACATTTGAATGACTGAAATGCAAGTGACTTCATAATATTGAGGGCTAAGGTCAAATTTGTTCGCACCTTCACATTAAACATTTCAACGAGGGACATTTTCACAAATGTATTTACTTATAAAAAAGCTACATTGGGATAATTACCTACTATTATGATTTGTATTATAAATAATATTATTCTTATTATTATATCATCATTATCCGTATCATTATTGCATGTTTTATCACTTTATTACTTTATTACTTTATTATTTCTTTCTTTCTTTACCATTCATTGATGATCATTTAATAATTGCGATAAAGTGTGTGTGTATGTCAGTCACTGCGGGGGGGCCTCCGGAGGGGCTCCTTGCTGCGTGAGGGTGTGCCAGTACTCAACTTTCTTGCCGATGTGTTTGAGACACTCGAACCAATGTTTCAGCCTCACTCCCTTGGCATTTATGCCCAGTTCAACTCCGCCTGTGAGAGAGGGAGAAGGTGGAAGGGAGAGACAGACAGAGAGAGAGAGAGAGAGAGAGAGAGAGAGAGAGAGAGAGAGAGAAAGAGAGAGGAAGAAGGAGAGAAGAGAAAGGAAATATTTAACCTTAAGTCGAGAAAAACATATATTTTACATGAACAACCTAGCGACAGACAGGCATACAGACAGACACGCAGACAGACCCACAGAGAAGCACACAGAGAGACACGGGAGACACACAGGGAACGAGAGAACTTGAAATTGACAGATAGGAAACGAGAGAGAGAGATGAAGAGCGAAAGACAGAGTCGGGGGGGGGGGGGGGGGTCATCAGACAGATAGAGGTTTTCCTGGATGTGATTGCATAGTTGGTGGAGTGTGAAATTTTCAACCCAGTATTTAACAGACGCAGGCTTTCACAACACCTCAAACACGCTCAATAGCTCATCTGTGGCGCCACTAAGCCTTGGTATTAAACTCAGATACAGTGAGAGGCGTGGGGAAGACTGTTCTCTTACATAGCTCACACTCCCTCGGAACCAGACATACACACATCAACACACAGTCCTCACAAGTATAGTAACACAAACACACACACAGATCCCACTGGGCACAGTCGTCAATTCAACATGTATTCCACGTTGGTTCAACGTCATGTCATTGAAATAATGTGGAAACAACGTTGGTTCAACCAGCGTGTGCCCAGCGGGATGTGTGTAATTGTATGTGCGCAAACACACCTCGGCCCTCATAGCGCCCCAAGTTTCAGATGGTGTGTTTGGATAGTCGTCTCACGTACCTTCCAAATGACCCCTTCTCATTCTTGCCACCAACAAACACAGACACACACACAGTGGTACACACACCTGACCTGTTTGTCTAGGCCACTCACGTACCCCCTTAATGACCTTCCAATCCCCCCTCTCCCTTCCCTTCCCTGACCCCCCCACCCTCACACACAAACAGATCGATAACATGTTCCCTGAGTCCGGAGGGGTGTGGGTGACAAATGGCGTGCGATTGTGTGACCCGCCGTGGGACGAGAGAAAGAAGGGCGAGAGAGAAACACTGACGGATGAGATGGATGAGGGAGGACCTGGCGGGGGCGTCCCACTCCCTTTCTCTTTTCCTCCCCTTCTCCTCCTTCCTCGACACCTCTGTCTTTGTGCAAAATGAGAGGTCCAGTCCGCCCATCAATTGCTCCCACAAATCAGGGGGGACACTGCTACTCTCTCTCTGTCTCTCCTCCTATCTCTCTGCCTTCCATAATTACTCGATTTCTTTTTCATTTTTCTGTCCCTGGCTTCTCATCTTCTTCCCCCATCATTCTTCCTGGCCTTTACAGAGAGTATTTGACAGCACATTTGCTTCTCCCTCCGCTCTATCTGTCTTTTTTCCTCTCGGTCACTCCCGCCTTTCTCTTCCCCCTCTTCCTCCCGTCTCGCTCTGTCTCTCCCAGTATCACAGTCATTTTTCCGCAGTGCTAACAGATCTAGGCCATCGTGTATGTTGGCCATTACACCATAACGATAACAGTCATGGGAGAGGTTAGCCGGAGCATTGTGTTAGAGCGATGGCCTTTTTCCCCTTCTCTTCTGGCGCGGGTAATAACTCACGTTATGTCCCCAGCTTGAGAGAGAGAAAGAGAGAGAGAGAGAGAGAGAGAGAGAGAGAGAGATGTAGGGAGAGAGAGAGAGGGCATGAAGGAGAGATTGAGTGTATGCGTGTGTGTGTGTGTGTGTGTGTGTGTGTGTGTGTGTGTGTGTGTGTGTGTGTGTGTGTGTGTGTGTGTGTGTGTGTGTGTGTGTGTGTGTGTGTGTGTGTGTGTGTGTGTGTGTGTGTTTGTGTGTGAAAGAGAGAGTGGGCCTGAGATAAATAGAAAGGGTGATTTGGAGAAAGAGAGAGAGAGCAAGGGAGAGAGCGAGGGCACTAGGGAGAGAGAGCAAGGGAGAGAGAGCGAGGGCAAGGGAGAGAGCGCAAGGGAGAGAGAGCGAGGGCAAGGGAGAGAGAGTGAGGGCACTAGGGACAGAGAGCGAGGGCAAGGGAGAGAGCGCGAGGGCACTAGGGAGAGAGAGCGAGAGCACTAGGGAGAGAGAGCGAGAGTAAGGGAGAGAGAGCGAGGGCACTAGGGACAGAGAGCGAGGGCAAGGGAGAGAGCGCGAGGGCACTAGGGAGAGAGAGTGAGAGCACTAGGGAGAGAGAGCGAGAGTAAGGGAGAGAGAGCGAGGGCACTAGGGACAGAGAGCGAGGGCAAGGGAGAGAGAGCGAGGGCACTAGGGACAGAGAGCGAGGGCATGGGAGAGAGCGCGAGGGCACTAGGGAGAGAGAGCGAGAGCACTAGGGAGAGAGAGCGAGAGTAAGGGAGAGAAAGCGAGGGCAAGGGAGAGAGAGCGAGGGCACTAGGGAGAGAGAGCGAGGGCAAGGGAGAGAGAGCGAGAGCACTAGGGTGACAGTCGGAAAGAGAGAGAGACTCTGTTACAGAGACTCTGAGAGACCTGTTACAGGGAACCTCCAGATGGGAGTAAAACACTTTGATGTCAAGACCTTCCAGCTCCCTGGGAGACAATCCATTCTGCCCCAGCTGCCTCCCCACCGGTTCTCCCTGTGATATACGGTACACGCCGGGCCGTGTCAGAGCTGTTTAGATCCTCACAAAGCAGTGTGAATCTGCTTTGTGACATCAATGCTCCCTCCCTCTCTTTTACCTATGACGGCATTGCTCCCTCCCTCTCTTTTACCTATGACGGCATTGCTCCCTCCCTCTCTTTTACCTATGACGGCATTGCTCCCTCCCTCTCTTTTACCTATGACGGCATTGCTCCCTCCCTCTCTTTTACCTATGACGTCATTGCTCCCTCCCTCTCTTTTACCTATGACGTCATTGCTTCCTCCCTCTCTTTTACCTATGACGCCATTGCTCCCTCCCTCTCGTTTACCTATGACGTCATTGCTCCCTCCCTCTCTTTTACCTATGATGTCATTGCTCCCTCCCTCTCTTTTACCTATGACGTCATTGCTCCCTCCCTCTCTTTTACCTATGACGTCATTGCTCCCTCCCTCTTTTTTACCTATGACGTCATTGCTCTCTCCCTCTCTTTTACCTATGACGTCATTGCTCCCTCCCTGTCTTTTACCTATGACACCGTTGCTCCCTCCCTCTCTTTTACCTATGACATCATTGCTCCCTCCCTCTCTTTTACCTATGACATCATTGCTCCCTCCCTCTCTTTTACCTATGACGGCATTGCTCCCTCCCTCTCTTTTACCTATGACGTCATTGCTCCCTCCCTCTCATTTACCTATGACATCATTGCTCCCTCCCTCTCTTTTACCTATGACATCATTGCTCCCTCCCTGTCTTTTACCTATGACATCATTGCTCCCCCCCTCTCTTTTACCGATTACGTCATTGCTCATCACACTGCAGCCCGCGTTGCTTTCCTCCTCGCACACATAAATTCTATTACATTATTTTCTGTAGCTACATTTCTCGCTCTCTAACTCTCCTCCTTTCCCTCACTCCCCCTTTCTCTTACCTATGAAGTCGTTGCTCATCCCCAGATCGTAGTCCCATACGGAGATCTCTAGGGTTTTCTTCGCCAGCTGGTCGTGTGGAACTTCATACACAAACTCCTGTAATGTAGAGAGAGAGAAACGTATTCATGTACTCACTATTAGCGGAAAGTTACTCAGATTATGTTTAACATTGAATGTGAAACATGCATTGACTTAAATTCATGTTGATGGTAGGGTAGGTAGTTATGCAGTATTGAAGGAGATGGAAAATGTATTAAAATTATGGCACATAAATTATGAAATTAAATGCATGGGACAATATTCTTACACAAATGCATGAGAAGGGGTAAGCTATAGCTCTCCATCACTTCCAAGGGCATACAGTTCAACTTTAACAAACAACATTAATATGATATATTATATATCTTGCACATCTGGTTGCCAAATGTGAGTCAGAGAAATGGGTTGCCAGATACAGATGTAGGATCTTAATTTGATCACCCGTTTGTTGCTGATTTTCCTGCAAACTTGCAGTGTATTTGAGTTTTAAACAGGCTTCTAAAGTTTGTGATTTCCACTTTGTCCTAACGAACAATGTATCAACCCATTCAAAAATGTTCATTAATTATAATCCACATAATAATTCATTTTTATTGTTGCTAAGGATTATTTTCCTGCAGTAGCAAACTGCTCAAATTAAGAACCTACATCTGTATCTGTGTATTGGAAGAATGATAGATATTACTTCACTAGAAGGTTGCCAGGTATTGGTTTATGTATTAGGGAGAGTGATTGGTAGTGCTCGGAGCGGGTGGAAGTACCTCATTAAACTCGGGATTGAGAGTTTTCTTCTTCACTGTGGTTTTGTACTTGGACTTTTTCCCCATATCAGGCTGCAGCACACTGAGAGAGGGGGAGAAAACAGCGAGGGAGATATAGAGAGAAAGGGAAGGAGGGGATGAGAGTGTGAAAGACAATGAGGCATATGAGAGCGAGTTAGAGGGCATGGGAGAGCACAGAGGAGAAAGAGAGCAAGTGAAAGCCAGATCGAGAGGGAGAGGGAGATATGAAGGGAGAGCAGGAGAATGAGAAAAATATGGAATTTTAATTAGACAGTTGACACAGCATGACGACTGAAAATGCCGCTTTTCCCCCATATTTCTGACACAGGTCTTTTATTGTTTCTGAAACATCAAAGCAAATGATCTTCCATTTAGTCCTCCACCCCGGCATGACATTAAATCCCACCGGAACGAGGGAGGAAAATAGAACAAAGAGAGACAGTGAGAGAAAAAAATTGCAAAAAATTCAGAGCCGAAACTTTCATTTCATTTTTTGGGGAGAGGGCGAGAGAAATCGGTGATGAGAGTGTCAGAGACTCAAAAGCTCAAGCAAAGAGTGGGACAGACAGCTTCCCAGAAGGCCATTGGTTGTTATTGGAGGAGGCATCAGCATAAATTCAAGCAGCGAAGTCATGATGTTCTAGCGGGGAGGAGATATCTCACTCCCCAACACCACCCACCTTCAGCCCAACGTCAATAACACGTACCCAATGACAAGCTAACAGATGTGCTGCTATGGTTGGGGTTTGTTCACAACAAGTAGACAGGAGGGAGGGAGAGAGGGATGAGAGAGAGAAAGAAAGAGGTAGTATGAGAGAGTTCTCAACCAACCCAGTGAAAGAAAGAAACAAATTGGATTTGTTGGAAAAGAGGGAGAGAGGGGTGTTTATAGAAAGAAAGATGGAAGAGGACTGGCCACCCCTCGGAGCCTGGTTCCTCTCTAGGTTTCTTCCTATGTTCCTGCCTTTTCTGGTGAGTTTTTCCTCGCCACTGTGCTTCCACATCTTCATTGCTTGCTCTTTGGCGTTTTAGGCTGAGTATCTGTACAAGCACTTAGTGACAACTGTTGATGTAAAAAGGACTTCATAAAACAAATTGGAATTTGATTGATTAAGATAGAGAAAGAGAGTCCTCAACCAACGCAGTGAAAGAGAGAAAGAAATTGGGTTCGAGAGAATACAAGCTAGGAGAAAAATGAAGACAGAGAGGGATGGAGGGAGAGAGACAGAAGAATGAAAGAACGAGAAAAACAGTCAATTTCACACAGAGACAGAGGATAGAAAAACAGAGTGACAGTTGGAAAGCGGGGAGAGGGAGGAGAGCGAGGAGAGAGAGAAGCAAAACAAACCGCCCAGTTTAGAGACTCACACATCCAAACAGCACATGCCGAGATGACAGTTTGCTCACTCAGCACCAGAGGGACGACTGGCATCCCAAATAGCACCCTATTCCCTACATAGTGTACGACCTTTGAACAGAACCCTATGGGCCATGGCGCACTATACAGGGAATAGGCTGCCATTTGGGAGGTAGAGAAACTGAAATCCTCGTTTCCAATACATAATGTCTCTTCGTGGTCTCTGGTTGGAAGCGATTATGAAACGCTCTAATATCTTAGTTCATCTGTATTAACGGAGAGAGGAAAATAGAGGAACGGCAAGTAGGCAACACACCAGCACTACTGAAGAGGTTCATATTGGTCTTTAAAATGTTGATGGAACGTTGCTCTAACATTTCTGTTCATCTGTATCCGAGAAGAGAGGAAAACAGAGGAAAGGCAGGCCACCCACCTAGAGCAACTGACCTAGAGGTCAATATTGGTCTTCAAGGCATTGATGGAATAGCCTCTTGGTCGCTGTAAACAGGGTTGAGGGGGTTGTGTGGGTGATTGTGAATTTGATACATGCTTAAGTGAATTGTAAAGGCCAGTAGTAGGCGGCTCATAACCATAGGAGCCAATCTTATGTCGGAAAGATAGGAAAATGCCCCCTGGACATTTGTAATGAGAAGTTAATCAGCACAGAATTAAGTACAACATAATATACATATGTATCTCTGTGGTTATTATAAGAGTCCCTGAGTCAGGAATCTCCTAGTCCAAGATCTCCAGCCATGCAATCTTGGATGAGCTACTGGGTGTGCAGGCTTTTGTTCCGGACCAGCATGATCAATGATGACCATACTCTTGTTTAAATGACCTGCGTAGTTGCTACTGCTACTGACATTATTGACATGCTTGATTGACATGATGAGTGGGACCCTACCGGGCGAGGGTATATAGGTGCCTACCACATTGTTCCTACTTAAGGCTCTGACAAAGGCGATTCATGCCGAAACGTAAGACTATTGGTTGTTTCCCCCATCAATAAATCTATTCGATTTACACAGCAACAGAGTGTCATGGTTCCTCCTGTCACCAGAGGGCGGCAGAGACCTAGAGACTTTTATGGACTCGGGTATATCTTGTTATTTCATGATTGTGTCCCTGTTAAAAGAGGTGTGTTTTCTGTGGTCCTTTGTGTGTTTGTTCCCTGAGTGAGTTTGAGACTTAGTGTTTGTCGCTTTTCAAGTGTACTGTGATCCTGCGGCTACCGGTTCTCAGTAAAGTATTATGTTTATCCTTAACCACTGATTCCTTGTCTGGTCTCTTCTCTGCACCTGGGTCCAACCTCACCACGTCACACATAGTGCTCCTTTTTCTTTATTCTCCCGGATAGTCAACAGTTGAAGTATCCTGGGGTAAGGAATGTTTTTTTTTTGAGTCAATGTTGAACTGACATCCTTGTTTCACACAGCTCTGCTTCGTCTATTTTTTTTGCTCTGGTTGAAGGCCCCTGGACATTTTGTAATGAGAAGGTTATTAAGAGTCTGACTCCGAGAACCCATTTGTCTTGCTCTTGGCTCCAGCTTTTGACTCGCTCATTGATGATTAGCATATTTTTTTTGGCTCCCTACCACCCCCTAAAACAGTTTTTGCTCTGAAATAGTGTCATGCAATGATACATTTGACGATGCTGTCTCTTGTTCTCTGTCCTCGTAGATGTGTTAGTGCTGGGTTGGAGCAAAAGCTTGCACACCCAATAGCTTTCCAGGACCAGAGTTGTTCTGCATTCCAAATGCCCCCCACCCCGCCACACATTCTGAAATCACATTCTTGCACCCCCCCCCCCCCCCCCGCCCCACCCCCCCCCAACCCACTTTAATCATTGGGATGTGATACAAAACTAGGCAATGGTGTGCTTTGGAGCCTTGATGACGCCTCTGAGCGGTCAGGTAGCCTGTTTGGAGTGTAAGACTAGATTTAAAAAAACAAGCCCCCCCCCACTACTTCTAAGACCAAAGTTGTGCCCATGAAATAGGGAATAGTGCCATTTGGGGGGGAGCAATGTAAAAGTTCATAGGACCCCAAACTTGAACCCTGCTTAATCTCTTGCAGAAAATGTGTTATGTGAAACTGCAGCCAGCACACAAATCAACTTCCAGCTTAGAATAATATAACTTCTTCATTGTAAAGGGTTTAAACACTGTTTCCCATGCTTGTTCAATGAACCATAAATAATTCATGAACATGCACCTGTGGAACAGTTGTTATGACACTAACAGCTTACAGATGGTAGGCAAATAAGGTCACAGTTACGAAAATTTAGGACACTATAGAGGCCTTTCTACTGAATCTGAAAAACACCAAAAGAAAGACGCCCAGGGTCCCTTCTCATCTACGTGAACGTGCCTTAGGCATGCTGCAAGGATGCAAGAGGAATGCAGATGTGGCCAGGGCAATAAATTGCAATGTCCGTACTGTGAGACGCTTAAGACAGCGCTACAGGGAGACAGGACGGACAGCTGATCGTCCTCGCAGTTGCAGACCACGTGTAACAGCACGTGCATAGGATCGGTACATCCGGACATCACACCTGCGGGACAGGTACAGGATGGCAACAACAACTGCCTGAGTTACACCAGGAATGCACAATCCCTCTATCAGTACGCAGACTGTCCGCAATAAGCTGAGAGAGGCTGGACTGAGGGCTTGTAGGCCTGTTGTAAAGCAGGTCCTCACCAGACATCACCGGCAACAACGTCGCCTATGGGCACAAAACCACCGTCGCTGGACCAGACAGGACTGGCAAAAAGTGCTCTTCACTGACGAGTCGCGGTTTTGTCTCACCAGGGGTGACGGAATGGAATGAGCGTTACACCGAGGCCTGTACTCTGGAGCGGGATCGATTTGGAGGTGGAAGGTCCGTCATGGTCTGGGGCGGTGTGTCACAGCATCATCGGACTGAGATTGCCCCCCTCCCCCAAAATGTCCGGAAACTTGCAGGTGCCTTGGTGGACGAATGAGGTAACATCTCACAGTAAGAACTGGCAAATCTGGTGCAGTCCATGAGGAGGAGATGCACTGCAGTACTTAATGCAGGTGGTGGCCACACAGATACTGACTGTAACTTTGATTTTGACCCCCCCCCCCCCTCACATGTCTATGGAACTTGTTCAGTTGATGTCTCAGTTGTTTAATCTTTTTATGTTCATACAAATATTTGCACATGTTAAGTTTGCTGAAAATAAACACACTTGACAGTGAGAGGACGTTTCTTTTTTTGCTGAGTTTACATACACGCATGCTAAGTCCCTAACCTGGACTCCATCCTAGCTGGAGGGGTGCTTTCATCTTATCTATGAACATAGACAGGGCTCTAACTCCTCTTGCACCACAATGTGATAGGGTGACCAGCTTAGTGGAGTCTGCCACTAGCACAGTCAGTGTAGCCAGCTCAGCTATCCCCACCGAGTCCGTGCCTTGATTTAGGTTGGGCAAAACTAAACATGGCTGTGTTCGCCTTAGCAATCTCAATGGAAGATGGAAGATTGTGATCTCTAACATCTCAAAATAGGGATACTTAATGTTAGATCCCTCACTTTCTAGGCAGTTATAGTCAATTAATGAATCACTGTTCATAATCTTGATGTGATTGGCCTGACTGAAACATGGCTTAAGCCTGAATAAATCCTCTTAAGGATCGGCCCCCTTTTTTTCAATTATTGCCTAAAATGACATACCTAAGTCTAACTGCCTGTAGCATGGATATGCATATTCTTGCTACCATTTGAAAGGAAACACTTTGACGTTTGTTTTTTAAATGAGGGCTCTCCTCCTGGTTACACTAGTGCCCATATCTCCTGCGCATCCCGCAAAGGTGGAGGTGTTGCTAACATTTACGATAGCAAATTTCCATTTACACCCCCCCCAAAAAAATTACTGTTTGTGTCTTTTGAGCTTCTAATCGTGAAATCTATTTAGCCTACTCAATCACTTTTTATAGCTACTGTTTACATGTCTCCAGGGATGTATACATAATTTCTCACAGAGTTCCCTGAATTCCTATTGGACCTTATAGTCATGGCAGATAATATTCAAATGTTTTGGTGACTATAATATTCAAATGGAAAAGTCCACAGACCCACTCCAAAAGGCTTTGGATCCATCATCGACTAAGTGGGTTTTGGACAACATGTCTCTGGACTTGCTCACTGCCAGTCATACTCTGGACCTAGTTTTGTCCCGTGGAATACATATTGTGGATCTTAATGTTTTCCTGATAGTCCTGGCCTACCGGACCACCATTTTATTATGTTTGCAATCGCAACAAATAATCTGCTTAGACCCCAACGAAGGATCATCAAAAGCTGTGCTATAAATTCTCGGACAACCCAAAAATTCCTAGATGCCCTTCCAGACTCCTTCCACCTACCCAAGAACGTCAGAGTACGAAAATCGGTTAACCACCTAACTAAGGAACTAAATGTAATATTGCGTAACACCCTAGAAGCAGTCGCAGCACCAAGAACATTAGTGAGAAACTAGCTCCCTGGTATACAGAAAATACCCGAGCCCTGAAGCAAGCTTCCAGAATTCTTTTACGGAAATGGCGCTCCACTAAACTGGAAGTCTTCCGACTAGCTTGGAAAGACAGTACCGTGCAATATCGAAGAGCCCTCACTGCTGCTCGATCATCCCATTTTTTCCCCTCCAACTTAATTGAGGAGTCTAAGAACAAGTCAACATTTTATTCTAAATAAATAGCAGCAATACACAAGAGAGATTTGGCTTTCATTTCAGCAGTGATAAATTCATGAACTTCTTTGATGAAAGATCATGATCATTAGAAAGCAAATGACGGACTCCTATTTACATCTGCGTATTTCTCCAAAGATCAGTTGTCCTGAGTCTGCACAACACTGCCAGGACCTAGGATCAAGGGAGACACTCCAGTTTGATTAATACTATATCTCTTGACACATATTGGAAAATAGTCATGGCCTCTAAACCTTCAAGCTGCATACTAGACCCTATTCCATTGTAACTGAAAGAGCTTCTTCCTGTGCTTGTCCCTCCTATGTTGAACGTAAGAAACGTCTCCCTGTCCACCGGATATGTACCAAACCCACTAAAAGTGGCAGCAATAAAGCCTCTCATAAAATACAAACCTTGACCCAGAAAATATAAACTATGGGCCTATATCGTCTCTCACATGTCTCTCAAATTTCGAAAAAGTGGTTGCGCCGCAACTCACTGCCTTCCTGAAGACAATGTATACAAAACGCTTCAGTCAGGTTTTAGACCCCATCATAGCACTGAGACTGCACTTGTGAAGGTGGTAAATTACCTTTTAATGGCGTCAGACCAAGGCTCTGGATCTGTCCTTGTGCTCCTAGACCTTTGTGCTGCTTTTGACACCATTGATCACCACATTGTTTTGGAGAGATTGAAAACCTAAACTGGTCTACATGGACAAGTTCTGGCCTGGTTTAGATCTTATCTGTTGAAAATATATCAGATTGTCTCTGTGAATGGTTTGTCCTCTGACAAATCAACTGTAAGTTTCAGTGTTCCTCAAGGTTCTGTTTTAGGACCATTATTGTTTTCACTAAATATTTTCACTCTTGGTGATGTCATTCGGATACATAATGTTAACTTTCACTGCTATGCAGACGATACACAGCTGTACATTTCGATGCAACATGGTGAAGCCCCAAAATTGCCCTCCCTGAAGCCTGTTTCAGACATAAGGAAGTGAATGGCGGCACATGTTTTGCTTTTAAACTCGGACATAACAGAGATGCTAGTGCTAGGTCTCAAGAAACAAAGGTCTTCTGTTGGATCTGACAATTTAATCTTGATGGTAGTTACTCTGGACCCTGATCTCACTTTTGATGAACACATCAAGATTGTTTCAAGGACAGCTGTATTCCATCTACGTATAATTGCAAAAATCAGGATCTTTCTGTACAAAAATGGTGCAGAAAGTTCATCCATGCTTTTGTCACTTCTAGATTAGACTACTGCGGTGCTCTATTTTCCGGCTACCCGGATAAAGCACTAAATAAACTTCAGTTAGTGCTAAACACAACTGCTAGAATCTTGACTGGAACCAAAAAATTGGATCACATTAGTCCAGTGCTAGTCTCTACACTGGCTTCCTGTTAAGGCTAGGGCTGATTTCAAGGTTTTACTGCAAACCTACAAAGCATTACATGGGCTTGCTCTTACCGATCTCTCCGATTTGGTCCTGCCGTACATACCTACACGTACGCTACAGTCACAAGACGCAGGCCTCCTTACTCTCCCTAGAATATCTAAGCAAACAGCTGGAGGCAGGGATTTCTGCTATACAGCTCCATTTTTATGGAATGGAATGCCTATCCATGTGAGAGACGCAGACTCGGTCTCAACCTTTAAGTCTTCATTGAAGTAGGTCCTATGATTGAGTGTAGTCTGGCCAAGGGGTGTGAAGGTGAATGGAAAGGCACCGGAGCGACGAACCGCCTTTGCTGTCTCTGCCTGGCCAGTTCCCCTCTCTCCACTGGGATTCTCTGCCTCTAACCCTATTACGGGGGCTGAGTCACTGGCTTACTGGTGCTCTTCCATGCTGTCCCCAGGAGGTGTGCGTCACTTGAGTGGGTTGAGTCACTGACGTGATCTTCCTGTCCTGGTTGGCGTCCCCCTCGGGTTTGTGCCGTGGGGGAGATCTTCGTGGGCTATACTCAGCCTTGTCTCAGGGTAGTAAGTTGGTAGTTTGAAGATATCCCTCTAGTGGTGTGGGGGCTGTGCTTTGGCAAAGTGGGTGGGGTTGTATCCTGCCTGGTTGGCCCTGTCCAGGGGTATCGTCGGACAGGGCCGTAGAGTCTCCCAACCCCTCCTGTCTCAGCCTCCAGTATTTATGCTGCAATAGTTTGTCGGGGGGCTAGGGTCAGTCTGTCATATCTGGAGTATTTCTCCTGTCTTACCCTGTGTCCTGTGTGAATTTAAGCATGCTCCCTCTAATTCTCTCTCCCTCCCCTCCCAGAGGACCTGAGAGTTCGAGAGTTCAAGACAACAGGTGCGGTAGAGAGAGTTGTAAACAGCAGGTCCGGGACAAGGTAGCATGTCCGGTGAACAGGTCAGTGTTCCATAGCCGCAGGCAGAACAATTGAAACTGGAGCAGCAGCACGATCAGGTGGACTGGGGACAGCAAGGAGTCATCTGGCCAGGTAGTCTTGGGGCATGGTCCCATGAAAAGCCAACTGACATTCACTCCTGAGTTGCTGACCTGTTGCATCCTCTACAACCACTGTGATTATTATTATTTGACCGTGCTGGTCTTCTATGAATGTTTGAACATCTTGGCCATGTACTGTTATAGGGCTCCCGAGTGGCGCAGCGGTCTAAGGCACTGCATCTCAGTGCTAGAGGCATCACTACAGACACCCTGGTTTGAATCCAGGCTGTGTCACAACCAGCCATGATTGGGAGTCCCATAGGGCATCGCGCACAATTGGCCCAGCGTCGTCCGGGTTTGGCCGGTGTAGGCCTTCATCGTAAATAAGAATTTGTTCTTAACTGACTATTCTAGTAAATAAATAAAGATACAAAATAAATTATTATAATCTCCAACCAGCACAGCCAGAAGAGGACTGGCCACCCCTCAGAGCCTGGTTTCTTCCTAGGTTCCTGCCTTTTCTAGGGAGTTTTCCCTAGCCACCCTGCTTCTACATCTGGATTGCTTGCTTTTGGGGTTTTAGGCTGGGTTTCTCTGTAGAACTTTGTGACATCGGCTGATGTAAAAATGGTTTTATAAATACATTTCATTGATACACTCCAGACAACTACTGCTGTGCAGGTGTGTCACACTGACCGAAGCAATGCATTCTGGGATGCTGGGGGCATAGCGGATCTTAACTTCAAAACTTCCATAAAAGTAGGTTCAGTGACACACACACTGAGAAAGAGGCAACCACGCTCACCACAGTTCCTCTCCTACAGACAGTGAGAATATGTCTGACAGGTGAGATTCACCCAGGCCGCATCCCATATAGCATTCTATTCCCTAAAGCACTACTTTTGTCCCGAGCCATATGGGCCCTGGTGAAAAGTAGTGCACTGTTTAGGGAATAGGGTGCCATTTGGGATGCACATCTTGGTTGTTTCAGAGCATCAATTCTGCTCAGTTGCTGATCACTGACTCCCTGAGCAGACTGACTGATCTACACATCATTTTTGCCTCCTAAATAACTACTGTAATTCGTAAATCAGTCATATCTAGATTGATGCTCTCAAACATAGCCAACTAGTCAGGGTCACAGTTTGCAAGTGCAGAGACAGCACTTATAACTAAAAGTTACACATTGCCATGAGGGGAAAATTATGATGAAACACTTTTAACCAAAAACATATATTTTTTTTACTTGAGCGAGAGCTTGCGCCTTTTCCCCCTCATGTAAACCTTACATTTCAGCTGCGCCTCCATTCGATTTTGAGTCTTACCCTACATACTTCGGTTAGAGTATGCCTTTAAACCACCATCACAAACAGTACAGGCAAATAGTTACTCTCTTTGAGTAACAACAAAAGAGCACAGACAAGCGCGACGGACCTCGCCAAAATAGGATCAACAGAACTGCTCGCTCGGAGGCGATACAACAATAACAGCAGCCGCCGTTGCGACACTCCGCTGCTTCTGATTCTACCGGCCAGCTTGACTGAACACACTTCAAACACACGGGACAACTCCCCACAGTACGAGAAGAGAGACGGCGTCTCGAACACAGCTCAGACATAATAGGCTGCTAACTAAACAGCAGGCGGTGAATGTCAGAGATTTGAGAGTGTGAAAGACGAGCGTCTCCAACGCAGCTCAGACGCAAGGCGTCTCGAAGACAGAGATGAGAAACTATAAGAGAAAAGAGACTTGAACGCAACTCAGACAGAAGCCTGCTTAATCACACGGAGTGGATGTCGTAAACAAACAATTTGATTTGTGGCTGTAAAATAGGAGAGTGCATTGAACGTGACACAGATACTAAACTGCACGTCAAAGACAGCAAAATATGAGACACTCTCAAATAAGAGAGGGCCTAAAATAAGATTTGTGACTGTAAAATAAGAGAGCTCCGACATACTAAACAACAGATACTGCATGTCAAAGATTTTTTTTTAAAGAGATTAAAGATCAAATAAAAAAGCGGGGAAAATGAGAGAAAAACAATTTCTTGGCTCCAGAACTCTATCGTGCCATACATCAAAATAGAGGCAGATAAGACACCCAGCTCTGGCTCAAAAGAGCAGGAACAAATCAATGAACAGCAAAAAAGTGGAGAAAAATGAGGAAAGGGAGAGAGAAAAAAAAAGAACGAAAAGCAGCTCTTTCTGTCTGTCACGGGTCTGCTTACAGCCTCCCTGCTTCGTTTCTTTATCTGAATCTAGCCTTGACTGGAAGAAGTTGGCGTCACAGCTCAATAATCTCAATGGGGAAGTTGGAGGAGTTAGAGGAGTTCCAGGGAGTCAGGAATGAGAGTATATGTAGTTAGCGGTAGGCGTCTTTGTCCCATTGACTAACCTCTTCTCTCCATCTTTTGAGGTTTAGATTGAGTTCCTACTTCCTACATATTTTTCTACATCTCAAAAGTGATGGGACATAGGCTACTGAATAACAGGAAGTGTATGCCAAAGAAAATTAATCTCAAAAGGGATGGGGGAGGAATGTATATGAGGGAGCCATGAATGAGAATGAGGATATGTGTCGTCATTTATAAACCTATTTTCCTCTCGACTAACACCTTCTCTCCATCTTCAGGCCCACTGAATTCCGAGATAGGGTCATAGGGTGATTCCATAAACTCAATCTCTCATATATGGACTGGTGATGCATTAAACATATCTATATCACTCCAATGCATCTCTCTCTCTCTCTCTCTCTCTCTCTCTCTCTCTCTCTCTCTCTCTCTCTCTCTCTCTCTCTCTCTCTCTCTCTCTCTCTCTCTCTCTCTCTCTCTCTCTCTCTCTCTCTCTCTCTCAACATCTCTCTCTCTCTCAACATCTCTCTCTCTCTCAAATCTCTCTCTCTCAACATCTCTCTCTCTCTCTCCACATCTCTCTCTCTCTCCACATCTCTCTCTCTCTCTCAACATCTCTCTCTCTCAAACTATTTCTCTCTCTCTCAAACTATTTCTCTCTCTCTCAACATCTCTCAAACTCTTTCAACTTCTCTCTCTCAAACTCTTTCTTTTTCTCTCAAACTCTTTCTTTTTCTCTCAAACTCTTTCTTTTTCTCTCAAACTCTTTCTTTTTCTCTCAACATCTCTCCCTCTCTCTCAACATCTCTCCCTCTCTCTCAACATCTCTCCCTCTCTCTCTCTCCCTCTCTCTCTCTCTCTCTCTCTCAACATCTCTCTCTCAACATCTCTCTCAACATCTCTCTCTCTCTCTCAACATCTCTCTCTCTCTCTCTCTCAACATCTCTCTCTCTCTCAACATCTCTCTCAACATCTCTCCCTCTCTCTCAACATCTCTCCCTCAACATCTCTCCCTCTCTCTCAACATCTCTCCCTCTCTCTCAACATCTCTCTCTCTCTCTCAACATCTCTCTCTCTCTCTCTCTCTCTCAACATCTCTCTCTTTCTCTCAACATCTCTCTCTCTCTCTCTCAACATCTCTCTCTCTCTCTCTCAACATCTCTCTCAACATCTCTCCGTCTCTCTCAACATCTCTCCCTCTCTCTCAACATCTCTCTCTCTCTCTCTCTCTCTCTCTCTCTCAACCTCTCTCTCTCTCAACCTACTCTCTCTCAACCTATCTCTCTCTCAACCTCTGATTGCTTGGCTATGGAAAACCAACTGACATTTACATTTGAACATCTTGAAGAACAATCTGGCCTTAATGGCCATGTACTGGCCACCCCTCAGAGCCTGGTTCCTCTTTAGGTTTCTTCCTATGTTCCTGTCTTTCCTAGCCAACGTGCTCCTATATGCTCTCTCTCTCTCTACATCTCTCTCTCTCAAACTCTTTCAACTCCTCTCTCTCAAACTCTTTCAACTCCTCTCTCTCAAACTCTTTCAACTCCTCTCTCTCAAACTCTTTCAACTCCTCTCTCTCAAACTCTTTCAACTCTTTCAACTCCTCTCTCTCTCTCTCAAACTCTTTCAACTCCTCTCTCTCTCTCTCAAACTCTTTCAACTCCTCTCTCTCTCTCTCAAACTCTTTCAACTCCTCTCTCTCTCTCAAACTCTTTCAACTCCTCTCTCTCTCTCTCTCTCTCTCTCTCTCTCTCTCTCTCTCTCTCTCTCTCTCTCTCTCTCTCTCTCTCTCTCTTTCTCTCTCAACTTCTGATTGCTTGGCTATGGAAAACCAACTGACATTTACATTTGAACATCTTGAAGAACAATCTGGCCTTAATGGCCATGTACTGGCCACCCCTCAGAGCCTGGTTCCTCTTTAGGTTTCTTCCTATGTTCCTGTCTTTCCTAGCCAACGTGCTCCTATATCTGCACTGCTTGCTGTTTGGGGTTTTAGGCTGGGTTTTTGTATAATCACTTTGTGACATCTGCTGATGTAAAAAGGGCTTTATAAATACATTTGATTGATTATACATTTCTTATTATTTGTACTGTTGTTACAATCTCATCTTGGATTTAAACATTTGACCCCTGAATATGGGAATTCCCAACATACTTTACATTGAAGTCCCACCCCTCCTCACCACATTTTACAAACAAGTGCAGGGGGAACCCAGAGCCCTATACTACGAATCAGAGGGTTATACTGCGACGCAAGCTAGATCTACTCAGGGTATTCTAAGGCTAGCCAGCTTCAGTTAGCTTTACATTCCAGCTCAGGCTTAATCCGTACCACGACGGTGGATATTGCTCATCTGCCTTGCTGCTAGCAGGCTTGTAACTGCACGTGGATAGTCGAACGCCAAACTCTTCACTGAGACAATGCTGAAACATCAATCCATGGGTGAGTCAGTGCCATTTGTGCCAAAATCTAAATGAAAGAAACGTTATCTTGCAAATTCAGCTGGCTATGGTGTGAAATAGGCTTTTAGAAGTGCTGTCATTATTTGATTTCTTATCGTGCATGACGTCTTTGGTGTGGTTTTGATGTTCCCCCCTCCTATCAATAAAATACTTGTATTAAGTCCTCCAAAGGTTTTACTGTGGGTGAAGTTTTAAATGCACTCTGTCATTATTATATATTTTTATTATTTTATTTTAATTGAAAAATTTTACCCCCTTTTCGTAGTATCCAATTGTTAGTAGTTACTATCTTGTCTCATCGCTACAACTCCCGTACGAGCTCGGGAGAGACGAAGGTCGAAAGCCATGCGTCCTCCGAAACACAACCCAACCAAGCCGCAATGCTTCTTAACACAGCGCGCATCCAACCCGGAAGCCAGCCGCACCAATGTGTCGGAGGAAACACCGTGCACCTGGCGACCTGGTTAGCGCGCACTGCACCCGCTCCGCCACAGGAGTCGCTAGTGCGCGATGAGACAAGGATATCCCTACCGGCCAAACCCTCCCTAACCCGTACAACGCTAGGCCAATTGTGCGTCGCTCCATGGACCTCCCGGTCGCGGCCGGCTGCAACAGAGCCTGGGCTCGAACCCAGAGTCTCTGGTGGCACAGCTAGCACTGCAATGCAGTGCCCTAGACCACTGCACCACCCGGGAGGCCCCACTCTGTCATTATTAAATGTGTAACGTGATAGTTATTTTAACATGACTCTTTTAACACACCAAAAAAAAACATTTAATTCAAATGTTTAATCAGTCATCTTCCTCAAATGAAGGGGAGGATGAAGCAACCTTAGCGAGAGGGAGGGAATCTGATTTTGTTGGTTCTCAACTCGCAGCAGAGACACTTGATCAAATCCTGAGTAGATATACCACTCTGTTTCAATCGAAAGTTACAGATGATGCCCTTGAGAGCACCATCTTATCAACATCAACACTACAAGCGAATAGAAAAAAAGGCCTTTTTTAATGAAACCATGTAGGAGTGGAAACGGAATCTAATGACTGCTGGGGATTTTCATATTCAGGTGTGAAGTGTACCAATAAGGATTATCTGTTTACACCGAGGATGCGTCCCAAATGACACCCCTATTCCCTAGAGTGCGCTACCTTTGACAAGGGCCCATAGGAAATATGGTGCCATTTGGGACTCCGGCTCAGCCTGAATGCTCTGTCAAGACATGATGCCGACAGTATATTTACAGTGCAGGTTGTCATATGAATAACAACAAGCCTGCTAGCTTACATAATGCCAGCACAGTGATTCCCAATGTGCCTCTAGGAAACCTATCACGACTGCACATTTTAATCAAAGGCTTGACGAGTAGCTGATTAGTTGAATCAGGTGTGCTATTTTCCCAAACTGGAAGAGGAAATATGCAGTCTGGTGGGTATTGTAGGACCAGATTGGGAAACATTGACTAGTGACAGTTTAGACTCTAGAGAGTAAAAGCAGTTGATTATTTATTTATGTTGCATGTATTTATTTATGCCAGTCAGTCTCCCTATCAATTTGTATGGAGGTTTCAATGTGTCATGACTCGTGCACTATAACAAGGTGGTGGTAGAGACTGTCAATGTGACATATGTAGTCGTTACACATAGACATAACCAGCATCAGTGTGCTAGCTTAGCATATAGCGCTGCCTCCCTGAACTTGCCTCTGACTGGGCTTGAACCAGGGTCCTCTACCTCATCAACACACCTGACAACACACACCTGACAACATGAGCTATAAGCAAAGGATCCAATTCGATAGCACCAGCGAGATTTCACGCTAGCTGTCCCCTCAGCAGGAAAAACAGAACTAGACAATCATTTGTGCCAGGTGTGATATCCCTCCTAAATAGCTCGGGCTAATGTTCCTATCGACTCAGTAAGGCCAGCAGGCTAGTCTTTTTTTATTTTTTGATGTTTTATTGGTATGTAACTGTTATGAAAGTTGTATTGTCCATTTTGTTTTGTATTTAAACGGCACTTTAAACGTGTACATGACACTACAACAAAATTTCCCCATGGGGACAATAAAGTCAGTAAGTAAGTGAGCTTACGGTACCTTTCCCTTCATCTAATAATGTAGAGAGTCTTTTATTGAAAAAAAAAACTATTTTTAGGGGGTAGATCAGCTTTATTATTTTTACATCAATGTAATTGTCTGCATCACTTCCAATCCCCCATATATCTATTTGTAAATATATATACTGTATATAAAATTCTATTGGTTGCAAGAATTGTGTATAATAATTGAAATCGAAATACTAAAAGTTTTGAATCTGCCATTGTTTTATGGAAACTATTTTTGCAATCTATATGGCACAGCTGTACATTTGTGGTCCTTAAATTAAACTGGTATACTTTTTTAGTTATTACAATTTTCTTTAACCAATTTTGGTCTTTAACGGGTCTTTGGTCCCGTGTGGCTCAGTTGGTAGAGCATGGCGCTTGCAACGCCAGGGTTGTGGGTTCAATTCCCACGGGGGGTCCAGGGTTCAATTCCCACGGGGGGACCAGGATGAATATGTATGAACTTTCCAATTTGTAAGTCGCTCTGGATAAGAGCGTCTGCTAAATGACTTAAATGTAAATGTAATGCAGAGCCGACAAAACAAGTTCCTCACTTTCTCCCTCTTCCACTTCCTTTTTTGCAGTAACACTAGAGAGCCTTTGTTGCTGCCCTATATGTGCCAGCCGGCACAACAGGGAGGACTGCTGACTGGCATCTAGCAACAGGACACCACAGGACCTACTAATGTATAACAACAAGTAATGTGAAATGACAAGGGACAACAACAACAACCTCTCCTCCATTCGTTCCTCCATTCGTTCCATCCATCATCACATCTTCATTCCGTCCTTTGTGTGTGTGTGTGTGTGTGTGTGTGTGTGTGTGTGTGTGTGTGTGTGTGTGTGTGTGTGTGTGTGTGTGTGTGCGTGCGTGCGTGCGTGCGTGCGTGCGTGCGTGCGTGCGTGCGTGTGTGTGTGTGTGCGCGGGTCAACACTTACATCTTGACGAAGGGGTCAGAGTACCCATTGGAGTCCATAGCAGCGAGGTGGGCACAGCGTACGATGCCAACCAGTAGACAGCTCTTTTCTGGACTGTAGCACAGCGACACCAGGATACGACCACGCTGGGGGAGGGGGGACACAGTTAGCCGTGACACCACTACAAATTTGAACTAAACTGCATTGATAGTTCCCTTAATGTATGTCAATGGACTGACTGTTCATGAATTAAGACCAACACATGTAAAACAGACTGTTAAAAACATACTACAAATAGGGTCACTTAAAATTCATGGAACAAAAAAGTTATAAAATGAATAAAAATAATAAGATGAATTGCATGTTGGGAAATCAGTGACAGGACTGTCACTAACAGTGGAATTAGTACTACTGCTATCATAGTGGCACCACTGTTGTTACTACTACTACAGTAATAGTAGTAGCACAACTAATGTTACTACTCCTGCTACGGCCAATACTATATCTCTATGAAAATCTCTACTATTTATGACAATGATGGTAATCTTCGTACCTCTTCCTCAGCCACAGGTGTCCCTTGCTCCACGGTTTCTTTGTTGATGTCTTTGTTCTGAGTGGGAGAAGGGAGATTGAATTCAATACACAGTTTATAAATCATTAGAGCCCATTGACGAACTGACGCATACACACGCACATGTGCACTCACTCACTCACTCACTCACTCACACACTCACTCACTCACTCACTCACTCACTCGATCACTCGATCACTCACTCACTCGATCACTCGATCACTCGATCACTCGATCACTCGATCACTCGATCACTCACTCACTCACTCACTCACATGCACACTACATACCTGTGTGATTCTCTCCAGACCCATTTTGAATCTTTTGCTCTCGCCCTTGCTCAGTTTCTTCAAGGCGACACGGACCTCTCCGATAAACTCGTTACGACCGAGCCTGTCCATGTCGCACACACACAGCCTACACACAGACAAGAAGGACACACTCACACACACACACACACACACACACACACACACACACACACACACACACACACACACACACACACACACACACACACACACACACACACACACACACACACACACACACACACACACACACACACACACACACACACACACAGAAAGTGAGAAATAGAAACAAATCCTCTCAAGAGCTAGCGGTGGGGACTCTAAGCTGCAGATAGAAACCCTACGGATCTACAAGTAACTGCCGAAATAATGGAAATACTTGTGGTTCTTCTCTAACAAGAGAGTTCTCATCTATATTATTCGTAGCTGTCTACTTACCACCACAGACCAATGCTGGCCCTAAGACCGCACTCAACCAACTCTATAAGGCCATAAGCAAACAACAAAACGCTGATCCAGAAGCGGCGCTCCTAGTGACCACTTGTAAGTAAGCAATTCATGGTAAGGTCTACACTTGTTGTATTCGGCGCATATTTTTTTATTTCACCTTTATTTAACCAGGTAGGCAAATTGAGAACACGTTCTCATTTACAATTGCGACCTGGCCAAGATAAAGCAAAGCAGTTCGACACATACAACAACACATAGTTACACATGGAGTAAAACAAACATACAGTCAATAATACAGTGAAAATAAGTCTATATACAATATGAGCAAGTGAGGTGAGATAAGGGAGGTGAAGGCAAACAAGATATATATATAAATAAATAAATAAAATATAAAAAGGCCATGGTGGCGAAGTAAATACAATATAGCAAGTTTAAAAAAAATAACACTGGAATGGTTGGTTTGCAGTGGAAGAAGGTGCAAAGTAGAGATAGAAATAATGGGGTGCAAAGGAGCAAAATAAATAAATACAGTAGGTAAAGAGGTAGTTGTTTGGGCTAAATTATAGATGGGCTATGTACAGGTGCAGTAATCTATGAGCTGCTCTGACAGCTGGTGCTTAAAGCTAGTGAGGGAGATAAGTGTTTCCAGTTTTAGAGATTTTTGTAGTTCGTTCCAGTCATTGGCAGCAGAGAACTGGAAGGAGAGGCGGCCAAAGGAAGAATTGGTTTTGGGGGTGACCAGAGAGATATACCTGCTGGAGCGCGTGCTACGGGTGGGCGTTGCTATGGTGACCAGCGAGCTGAGATAAGGGGGGACTTTACCTAGCAGGGTCTTGTAGATGACCTGGAGCCAGTGGGTTTGGCGACGAGTGTGAAGCGAGGGCCAGCCAACGAGAGCGTACAGGTCGCAGTGGTGGGTAGTATATGGGGCTTTGGTGACAAAACGGATGGCACTGTGATAGACTGCATCCAATTTATTGAGTAGGGTTTTGGAGGCTATTTTGTAAATGACAAATAAAGTTTGATTTCAGTTCATTAAGAAATTAACATCCCATCATGCTTAGGCTCATGTATAACAATGGTTGGCAGGCCATTATTTTAGCTACCATGGCTATGCCCCCATAGGATGACAATGCCCCATTCACAGGGCAGGAGTGAACCATTGAATGGTTTGATGAGCATGAAAACGATATAAACCGTATACCATTGTCATGTGACCAGATCTCAACCCAAATTATGAAATTTATTGTGGAAGAATGGTGTTGCATTCCTCCAGTAGAGTTCCAGACACTTTTAGAATCTTTGGCAAGGTGTATTGAAGCTGTTCTGGCTCGTGGTGGCCCTATTAAGACAAATGATGTTGGTGTATCAGTAATTTTGGCAGTTACCTGTAGCTATACTCTATGCTGTACATGTCTGTCTGTCTGTCTGTCTGTCTGTCTGTCTGTCTGTCTGTCTGTCTATGCTGTGCTGTACATGTTGGTCTGTCTGCCTGTCTGTACAGCTGTCTATCTGCTTTATCTGTCTGTCTGCCTGGCTGTCCTCAATGACAGCAGACCAGTGGATGCTCCTCAGAGGAGGAAGGGGAGGACCATCCTCCTCAGTGAATTAAGTACAAATAAAAATTGTAAAACATTGAAAAGTTATCCTTTTTAGATAAAACTATACTAAATATATTCACGTCAACAAATAATTTATGAAACACACTGTTTTGCAATGACATCTCTACAGTAGCCTCAACAACACTCTGTAGGGTAACACCATGGTGTAGCCGGAGGACAGCTAACTTCCTTCCTCCTCTTGGTATATTGACTTCATTACAAAACCTAGGAGGCTCTTGGTTCTCACCCCCTTTCATAGACTTACACAGACTTATGACAACTTCCAGAGGACATGCTTCATGCTCCTATCAGAGCTCTTGCAGCATGTTGTCCACCCAATCAAAGGATCAGAGAATTGATCTAGTACTGAAAGCATAAGCTACAGCTAGCTAGCACTGCAGTCCATAAAATGTGGTGAGTAGTTGACACAAAGAGAGCGAAAGACAATAGTTAAACAGTTTTGAACAAAGCAATTTCTTCAAAAATGAAGGAGAAGCAAGAGAAAGAGAGAGATTTCAAATTAGTTTTTTCACTTAGCTAGTCGAATGCAGCTAGCTAGTTTGGCCTACTCAAAACACCCAGCTCAAACACAGGGGTGCTATGTTAGATAGCTGGCTATGACTATCCAACACAACACTGAAACTCTTCCATGTCAAGGTAAAAGCTTTAGGTTTTACTCATTTATTTCCACTGGTATAACCGCTATACTGCTTAGTGACTGTAACGTTACTGCATAATTGTAGGGGGTTTACTAACGCAGTTAGTTCTATTAGCTATGTTGACTAGGACGTTACTTTAGTTAATAGGGTGAGAACGATGTCTGGTTAGGATATGTTTTTTTTTCTTTCTGCCTGGTCACATACTGTTGATGTGTTGTGCATTGAAGTCCACAAACAAAGGAAAAAGGTGAGAGGAGGAGAGCGCATAGATGCGAGAAGGAATACAACATGGCTGCTATGAAAGTGAACTGTGTTTACACGTGATCAGGGGTGTATTGAATGTGTTGCCTGTCTGTCCATGTGTCACTGTCTGTCACCTCAACATTTTCCCTCGACCTGTGTGCATCTACGTTGTAAACGTTCATTCGTAGGCTAGGTTGTAACAACCTCATGATGGGTATAGGAAAAATTTGAGTATCACGTAGCAGCCTAAACCTATCGATGTTACATTGAACTGGGTGAATGGAATATGAATGACAGCCATCCAAAATGCTGTAATAGAAATAAGGCCATGCTAATGAAGAACAAACTGTCCTCCCTCATCATAAACGGCACTGACCGCCACTGCAGCAGACAGACAGATAGACATGTCTCTGTGTGTTGCGGAACAGCTCTGATCGGAACCTTAGTTTTGAAGTGAGGAGTAGAACAAGCCTCCATTTAGCAAATCTTGTGTTGAAGAAATATGGTCTGCAAAAAAACTAAATTGAGAACACATTTGTGCCTCTATAGTGCACTTCAGATGTTTTATTAAGAACTGAGAATGGCCTCGAGTTTCTATGACAACTGCGGTATGCTAGTCATTTTACAAGGCTGGTCGTGTTTACTCTTTCCAGTACTACTACTCTACTGCTCTCAGATGTTCTCTCACCTTCCTGCATGTCCCTCTGGGCTGTCGCCTGGGTAATTGCGCTCTCTCTCTCTCTCTCTCGCTCTCCCTCTCTCTCTCTCTTTTTCCCCTGTGACAGCGGTTCCTGTTGGTTCCAGCGTGTTAGTCATACCTGCCGTGCGTGCGTGTGCGTGTGCGAGTCAGGACCAGAAGGCTCTTCATGATACTCCCACAATTTCACCCCAACCGTGTTCTCTATCTTAATCAGTGTGAGGCATGCACTGCATCCCAAATGGCAACCCACTACTTATATAATGCATAGGGCTCTGGTCAAAAGTAGTGCACCATATAGGGAATAGGGTGCCATATGGGATGCAGCTTTACAGCAGGGTCGCAGTAACATGCATTTGACCAATTCTTATATAACGGATCAGTAACTATTTTATGTGTCATTCTATATGAAATGATGGTGGTATGTCTGCATTGCACCTCAGCAGTCGTGAAGAAGCGATGGAGAGAGATAGATAGAGATACACTAAGTATACCAAACATTAGGAACACCTTCCTAATATTGAGTTGGAACGCCCCCTTACCCTCAGAACAACCTCGATTCGTCGCGGCATGGACTCTACAAGGTGTCGAAATTGTTCCACGGGGATTCTGGCCCATGTTGACTCTCAAGCTTCCCACAGTTGTCAAGATGGCTGGATGTCCTTTGGGTGGTGGGCCATTCTTGAGTGTGAAAAACCCAGCAGCGTTGCAGTTCTTGACACAAACCGGTGCGCCCGGCACCTGCTACCAAACCCCGTTCAACAGCACTTAAATATTTTGTCTTGCCCATTCATCCTGGCACAATACATGTCTCAATTGTCTTAAGGCTCAAACATCCTTCTTTAACGTCTCCTCCCCTTCATCTACACTGATTTGAAGTGGATTTAACAAGTAACATCAATATGGGATCATAGCTTTCACCTGGATTCACCTGGTCAGTCTATGTCATGGAAACAGCAATGTTTTGCATACTCAGTGTAGAGAGATACAGTAGGACCTCAGTGATACGAACATGTCAGATGGAGGTCTGAACTGAAATGTCTGTAACTTTGAAATTCACTGTGCATCAAACCATTAGAGAAAATATTTATTGCGTAGTTACATGTGTTTTCTAATCATTTAGCCAGACACTATAAAGTACATTTGTATTCTTCATTTAATATGTGTACTGGACTGTTTTAATATGTGTACTGGCCTGGTTTGATTTTGCCTGTTCAGTTGACTGGTCGGTCCGTAACTCTGAGGTTTGTATCTTTGAGGCTCTACTGTCGAGAGATAGAGAGGTGGAAAAGTTCTGCCATCAGACTGGCACTCTGTCGGTCTTGCCTGGGCTATGACAAGGTGTTGACGGTAACCATGGTTTTGTCACACCGAGCCAACATACTTTTCTACACCGCTATGGAGCTCTCCATTGACTGACAGTAGGATGCTCCGGGGTCAAGTTTATCCTGGGTACAGATCTAGGATAACCTTCCCCTCGCCCAATCCTAACCCTAACCATTAGTTATCAGAATGCTAAACTTTTTATCGTTAATGCCTCACCTTTGTCATACATTTATTGATTGCAGCCAAGAGATATGATATAAGAGGAGGACATTTGGTATTTTTGTACCTCAGTGGGAGTTACAATTGCCAAGACACACCCCTGCCGTCTACTAACAAGTATAGGGGCAGCATTTTGGAAGAAATTAAGTTACAGCTAATGCCTTGCGCCTGAAGTTATAAAACACAATACAAGTCCTTGCTGGATGGTAAATGCACATTCGCATTATCAGTCCCTATGCTCCACTACAATTCCCTATCCCCATCCACTCTATGCTCCACTACAATTCCCTATCCCCATCCACTCTATGCTCCACTACAATTCCCTATCCCCATCCACTCTATGCTCCACTACAATTCCCTATCCCCATCCACTCTATGCTCCACTACAATTCCCTATCCCCATCCACTCTATGCTCCACTACAATTCCCTATCCCCATCCACTCTATGCTCCACTACAATTCCCTATCCCCATCCACTCTATGCTCCACTACAATTCCCTATCCCCATCCACTCTATGCTCCACTACAATTCCCTATCCCCATCCACTCTATGCTCCACTACAATTCCCTATCCCCATCCACTCTATGCTCCACTACAATTTCCTATTCACATCCATTCTATGCTACACTGCAATTTCCGATTCACATCCACTGCCTATGCTGCGCTAATTCCCATTTCCCAGTCATTGTGCCCAAGTGTAAAGCCTGCTGTTCAGCTATTATCCAGTTCTACAGCTCTGGTTCCCCAGGCTGCCCCCATGGGGAGAGGCTGAGCTCGGCGGTGCACCGTGTTGGGGGAAGAGTTTTGAGTAGCCACCCCCCTCCTGATCTACCCTGCTGGGACTGATGATGCAGGTCTCACAAAGGGGCCAAGCCAGGGGGCAGGCAGCACGTCTGTCACGTTCCTGACCTGTTTTCCATTGTTTTTGTACGTGTTTAGTTGGTCAGGGCGTGAGTTGGGGTGGGCATTCTATGTTATGTGTTTCCATGTTGGGTTAAATGTGTTGCCTGATATGGTTCTCAATTAGAGGCAGGTGTTTGACGTTTCCTCTGATTGAGAACCATATTAAGGTAGGTTGTTCTCACTGTTTGTTTGTGGGTGATTGTCTTCTGTGTTTGTGTTCGTCACCACACGGGACTGTTTCGTTTGTTTAGTCTGTTCCTGTTCGTGCGTTCTTCGTGTTATGTAAGTTCTCATGTTCAGGTCTGTTTAGTTCGTTTTGTTATTTTGTCATTTCTAAAGTGTGCTTCGTCATCGTTATTCTTTTCCTTATTAAATTCATTATGTATTCATCAAACGCTGCGCCTTGGTCCGCTCATTCACCACAAGACGACCGTTACAACGTCAGGGTACCCACAAACAGGAGAGGGCGTGAGTCCCAGTCTCCCTCGGTCTGCCCTCCCGCTTTCTTTCTCTCTCACTCCATCACCTGTCTTTCTCTATCTAACCCTAGTCTTTCTCTCCATAGGCTCTCTTCACCCCATCTCTCTTCCCTTTCCTCTGCCCCTTTCTCTTTCCATCTCTCTCTCTGCCCTCAACCTTTTCTCTCTTTCTTGGTTTGCCCTGCATCCCACTCTCTCTTTTTATCCCACTCCCTCTCCTTCTCATCTGAAAACGTTCCCCCTATCCTAAGCACTGTGCCTCTTTCTCTTCTCCTGTTCCCTCACTTTCTCCACCTCTATCCCCTCTTCTTGGAAGCCCAATTCTCTCCTATCCTCACCTCCCTTTCCTTTCCCGTCTGTCCTCATCTATCCCCCCGTTTCTTGGCATCCCCCTCTTACCCTGGCCTTCTCCCCTCCTCTATCCTCCCTTTTCCTGGCATCGCTCCACCGTCTTTAATCCCCGTCTTTCTTGGAACCCCTCCCTCTCTATCTTCCGTTCTGTCCTTCCGTTCCTGGCTCTACCTAGCTTCTGTGCTGGCCTGTGTCTGGGGGCTGTCTCCTTGGCTGGAGGTCGGGTGGGTTCCTTGGGCATTCAGGGTCTTTCCTGAAACCTTATCTACAAAGAGATGGAGTGTGTGTGTGTTTGGGGGGGGGTTTGTGTGTGTGTCTGGGGGGAGTGGGGGCTACATGGCTTCTCTGCCCAGTGTCTGCCCTTGACTGCATGCCAGAGGGTATCTGTCCAGTGCACACACCAGACCGGATGCATTAGAGAGGGGGCGAGGAGTGTGTGTGCAGTCCCTTCAGAAAGTACTCACACCCCTTGACTTTTTCTACATTTTTGTTGTGTTAAAATGGATTGACACAACAAAATTGACTAAATAGAGATTGTGTGTCCCTGGCCTACACACAATATCCCATAATGTCAAAGTGGTGTTATGTTATTGGAAATCTTTACAGATTAGTTAAAAATTAAAAGCTGACATGTCTTGAGTCAATAAGTTTTCAACCACTTTGTTATGGCAAGCCTAAATCAGTTCAGGAGTAAACATTTGCTTAACAAGTCACATAATACGTTGCATGGACTCACTCTGTGCGTAATAATAGTGTTTAAAATGATTTTTGAATGACTACCTCATCTCTGTTCTCCACACATAGAGTTATCCGTAAGGTCCCTCAGTCGAACAGTACATTTCAAACACAGATTCAACCACAAAGACCAGGGAGGTTTTCCAATGCCTTGCAAAGAAGGGCACCTCTTGGTAGATGGGTAAACATTTCAAAAGCAGATGCTGAATATCCCTTTGAGCATGGTGAGGTAATTAATTACACTATGGATGTTGTATCAATACACCCAGTCACTACAAAGATACAGGCGCCCTTCCTAACTCAGTTGCCAGAGAGGATGGAAACGGCTCAGGGATTTTACCATGAGATCAATGGTGACTTTAAAAAAAGAGTTTAATGGCTGTGATAGGAGAAAACTGAGGATGGATCAACAACATTGCAGTTACTCCACAATACTAACCTAAATGACATAAAGGGGAAAGGGGGATACCTAGTCAGTTGTCCAACTGAATGTATTCAACTGAAATGTGTCTTCTATAGTGAAAAGAAGGAAGAAAATATTCCAAAACACGCATCTTGTTTGCAATAAGTCACTGAAGTAAAACTGCAAAAAAATAAAATTAACTTTATGTCCTGAATATAAAAGAGCTTAGTTTGGGGCAAATCCAACACAACACATCACTAGATGCCAGTCTTCATATTTTCAAGCATGGTGGTGGCTACATCATGTTATGGGTATGCTAGTCATTGGCAAGGAATAGGGAGTATTTTAGGATAAAAATAAACGGAATAGAGCTAAGTACAGGCAAAATCATTGAGTAAAACCTGGTTCATTCTGCTTTCTACCAGACACTGGGAGACAAATATACCTTTCAGCAGGACAATAACCTAAAACACAAGGCCAAATCTACACTGGAGTTGCTTACCAAGATGACATGGAAAGTGCCTGAATTGCCAAGTTACAGTTTTGACTTAAATCAACTTGAAAATCTATTGCAAGACTTGAAAATGGCTGTTTGGCAATGTTCAACAACCATCTTGACAGAGGTAGATTTTTTTTTTTTTAAGAATAATGTGAAAATATTGTACAATCTATGTGTGCAAAGCTCGTAGAGGCTTACCCAGAAAGAATCACAGCTGTAATTGCTGCCAAAGGTGATGCTAATATGTGTTGACTCAGGGGGTTCATACTTAAGTAATAAGACACACTAGTATTTTTATTATTCAAATAATTCTTGGAACAAAAGTTAGAAATGGTCTTCCGCGTATTTTGAGTATTTTGTGTAGATCTTTGACAAAAAATGAAAGTGAAATCCATTTGAATCCCACTTTGTAACACAATAAAATGTGGGAAAAGTCAAGGGGTGTGAATACTTTCTGAAGGCACTGTGTGTGTGTGTGTGTGTGTGTATGGGTGCCTATGTCTGTGTGTATATCCCTGAGGCATGG
This sequence comes from Salvelinus fontinalis, assembly GCF_029448725.1. NCBI lineage: Eukaryota > Metazoa > Chordata > Actinopteri > Salmoniformes > Salmonidae > Salvelinus > Salvelinus fontinalis. Next base: position 54,980,684 of record NC_074669.1, read on the forward strand.
GTTTTACATTGCTGCATTATCATGACGGTGCCAAACACACAAACACACACACACACACACACACACACACACACACACACACACACACGCATAAAGTTGCCACGCTCGACCTCAATCAATTCAGCGCTTCGTATCAAGACCACTCGATGAATGAGGGGGCTGAGACTCGAGAGAACGAACGAGAGCCAACACCTGAGTGGGTTACCGCGGCGACAGCTAATGGAACAGTTGGCCGGTGTGCATGGCAGTTTTTTTTCGTTCATCCGCGGGACAGTTAATTTGGCCAGATTGCCCTCTGGGACCTGTAGACAAGTTGTTTTATAATATATGCCAGTATAATACACACATAGGAGTTGTAGTTCTCTGTAGTTCAGTACCTGAGGGTTTTGGTGGTCATGTCGATAGCGGTGATGCCGTGGTACATCAGCGTCTCGCTCCACACCGGGTTCAGAGTGTTCTTCAGTGTTTTGGTGCGGAGCTTGTTCGCCTGCAGGGGACGAACGTGAGAAGGAGAGAGGGATGAGAGATGGAAAGGGAGAAAAGGAGGCGAGAAAGGATTGGGGAAAGAGGGAGAGAGGAGAGAGAGAGTATAGAAACCAATGCGTCAGGGAGCATAGGGGAAAGAAATGGGCGATAGAGAAAGTGACAGGTGGGAAGAGATGAGAGAGAGAGAGGTGAGGCAATTGGGGAGGGGTATGAGGGAGTTGAGATGATAGAGAGAGAGATAAGAGGGAAATAATTAGAGAGAGAGAGAGAGAAACTTAATTTCTCTCCTTCCCTCAAGAAATGGTAGACATCTGCTCACCTACTTTATAGAGGACAGGAGGCTTCCCCACTTCACCTGTCTGTCTGTCTGTCTTTCTGTCCCCCTAGCCTGTTGCTAGCACCACTACCGGCCAGACCCGCAAACATGCACTAAGCTAATGCTAACACAACACACCACACATGTCAATTAACCCGCGCTAACACAATTAGCATGAAAAATCAAAGCCACTCAATGAAGAAAGGCCTAGCGTTACCATCCGATAATGCTACGCTAACTTCCCCTTCATGAATGATTGAGAAGGCAGGGTTTTCACATTAGCCAACTCTAGACTATTTTCCATTATAAGCTGCCTCCAGGATGTGCTGCTGTTTTACATATTTCATTTATTTTCTCGGTTACACAACGGCTGTTTTTTCGTTTTGATGCCGAGACCAGGCACGCTTCCTCACTTACTCAGCCTTGAATCCCCCCAGTGCACACACACATACATCCACAAATACACACAAACACACACACACACACACACACACATACATACACACACACATGTGCACAAACACGCCAAGAGAGTGGAGAACTGTATACTCTCGAGGTACTCAAGCACGAGCCTAAATCCCCACTCCCCAGGGCATTCTGGTGCTCCGGAGCTAATTACCTCTCTCTCTCCATCCTTCAGTCTCTCTCTCTCTTTCTCTAAACAACTCTGTCTCTCTCTCTCTTTTTTCCTCAAATGTCCCACCCCCCTCTCTTCCTCCATTCCTCACTCTTTTTCCTCCTCTTTCTCATCTTTTCCACCTATACCACCAGGTACATCCCCGTCCAAAACAACATATGGTGTCAGCAAAAATCACCCGCCTGCCTCCCCTCCCACTTCATCTCCATCTATCTCTTTCTCTCCCCTGCTCCCTTCCCCCCGTCATCAATGATGTTACATGTTTCCCTAAATATTTAATCTTTAGCCCTCCGCCTCTCCCTCACCCCCCCCCCCCATCCATCTATATGGACCCTCTCCCTCTCTTCCTCTCTCCCTCTCTCCCTCTCTCCCCTGTTCCCCCGAGCTCACGCACACAACTGGCTAAGGCTGTGACTCAGAAAGCTCATTCTCCATGCGCCACAATTAGGACAGGGAGCAGATGAGAACGCCGAGCCGGGGAGACACCGAGCACCTCTCTCACGGCTCTCTCTCTTTCTTTCTCCCTCTCCTCTATCCCTCTCTCTCTCTGTGTAATGTGTGAGTGTGTGTGAGGAGGAGAGAGTGTGTAAAGGCGTGTGTTGTGTTTTTGTGCATGAGAGAGAGAGAGAGAGAGAGAGAGAGAGCAAGTGTGTGTTTCTGTGGAGGTGTGTTTAGTCAGGTGTGTCTGTCCATGTGAGCCCAGCGTTCCTTTAGTATGAGTAATCATCTTGTGCCCCTGTATGTGTGGACGCTGGTGTGTGAAGGAGTGTGTATATCTATGTGGGAGTATCTCTGTGTGTGAGTGTGTGTGTGTGCGTGTGAAAAAATTGAAAGGTTGAAAGGGGAGAGTGTGTGTGTGTGTGCTCGTGCCCCTGTGTGTGCAAGATGGTGTGTACGCGTGTGAGTCCCTCCCTGCCGTCTGCCCGCCCGCCTGTCATCCTCTGTTTCACACTCACGTGCTCCCCACTCCTCGGCGCTGTAGACTCGTGTGGTCGATATTTACCAAACGGGGGTTTGTGGGTACTTACGTATGTGCTGACGTATGCCCCCCCCCCCCCCCCCCCGTCTACACTCGCCTGTTGACGTGAGTAGTGTAACAATCGGCGCTGTTTCCATGACAACCACCCGCTGCCGTCCTCCCTTCATCCATCTCCCCCCTCCCTCCTTCTCTCCCCCTTTACCTCCCGCCCTCCTCCTCGGCACTGTGTTGCTATTCCAAGGTCATAGAGGGTCACATAGAGAGAGAGATAGTGACAGAGATGGGGACGGAGGGCGGGGTGGAGAAACAGGGTGTGGAACAAAAGGGGGGGGGGGGGTATTAACAGAAGCAGACCTAGTAGCTTTGTTTGCTGTATTTTTGGGGGGGTTTGACCACAGACATTGTGTTTATAATGCCAGTCTCTATCTCTATGCGGCTATCACAACTTACTTCGATGTTGACCCCAAACCCAAGATGGCCGCCACCAACAAACAACCACCTGAGAAGATTTTGTGTCGGCTGCCAAATCCTCCCGACCGTTCACAAGAACAACTCCGAAATCTAAACAAAGCCAGTAAAGTGGGACCAAAATATTGCTGTGGAGCACAGAGAAATACCACATTAATCAGCAAAGTGCCAAAACAACTCCTTTTTAATAGTCGACGTAGCGTGTCAACTTGCTACATTAGCTAGCTAGTTACATTTAGCTCTAAAGCCAAAGCCCAGTTTTTTCCAAGTACATGGTCTTGCCAGCCAAATAGAAAAAGTAGCCAGACAGAGAGTTCCCGGGCTGGGGTAAAAATCAAAAATCATAACAAGCTCAATTTTGCCACGATTTCATCCGAAATACACAGCTAAATTATTGAATCCTTTAACAAATTTACCTCCCAGATTTGTGAAATAAATTGTGGTATTGAATAGAAAGACATTCATTTACAATTGAAATGACTGAAAATGTATGAATTCAGTCTGTTGTAAAATGATGCAAAAACAAAACTTAAGAATGGGAAGCATAGAAATAGCGCACATAGAACATAATTACTACTTCTTAGACTTGTGTTCAATGAGAATGACAGATCTAACTCATTTCTATGTGAATTTGGTAGGGTTGCCCAAAAAGTTACATATTGCAGCTTTAAACCTGTCTTCTCTTGAGATGAAAGTTTTACTGCAAGATATGAATTGTCATAATTATCTTTGTTCTTCAAATTTTGTATTTTATTGGCTCTGCTACTGTGGACATTTAGGGTAAGGAAACCAATGTGTCCATTTGAATTGACCTTTAACAGTTTGGCCTGTCAATCAATCACTGTGGGTAAGACTGTCAGGAGAGGGGGCAGGATGTTTGTGAGTCACAGAGTTGGTAGGGTTTCAGACCTGTCAATCACTGTGGGTGGGACTTTGAGGGAAGGCGGTAGAGTAGTAATTTAGTTCCGAAAAACTAGTTTAGTCTACTCTTTCAATGTAATTTATTGTGGCAAAAACTACATCTCGTCTACTCTTTCAATTTAGTTTGTTGTGGCAAAAACCTAAGAAAAAAGTTTGTGTTCTGTCACGTAAACATGGATTCCCTGTTGAGAAACAACAACATAGAATTGCAGGAAAATAGTTTTAAAAATGCTGATGTATAAGTGCTGTTGCATGCCAGGGGCATACTTTTTGTATATGGTAGCTATCTCATTAGTATCTTATTCATCATTTTAGACAACGTTAGAATGATGCATTTCATTGTTTTGCTTACTTTGTGTAGCCTATTAAAATTCACTCATGTGGTTTTCTCCACGAGAAAGGAATACTGCATGATGGTCTGTAACCATGTTTGCCAGTGACAGTCTCTTCACATTCAAATACTTCTGTTCAACAAAAAGTTCACATAATTCCAGTACATATTGCGAGGGTTGTTTGCTCAATGCGCAGTCTTTGTGTCAGTATATTGTCTATAAAAGTGGAGCCTCCTGATAGTATTTTCCTCTCTCTCTCTCTCTCTCTCTCTCTCTCTCTCTCTCTCTCTCTCTCTCTCTCTCTCTCTCTCTCTCTCTCTCTCTCTCTCTCTCTCTCTCTCTCTCTCTCTCTCTCTCTCTCTCTCTCTCTCTCTCTCTCTCTCCTCTCTCTCTCTCTCTCTCTCTCTCTCTCTCTCTCTCTCTCTCTCTCTCTCTCTCTCTCTCTCTCTCTCTCTCTCTCTCTCTCTCTCTCTCTCGACAAAGAATAGTATAGTTTAGGCCTCAACATCTTGCTAAATTTCTCTTACAGTCCATTTTGAAAGTGCTGACCGAATAGGCACTTGCTCATACGTAGAGCTAAGTGTCGTAATGAGAAGAAACAACATTATGAATTTACTGAACATAAATACATAGCAATAGCAATAAGTGTCATGACATTAGCTTTAATAACCTTCTATAATCTCTTTTCTTTTATCCTAATTTGGAACAGAATGAGTCTCTCTCCACTACCTATTGTTCCTGCAGTGAGGATTCAACATAATATATCTGCAGATAATCGCCAGAAATCAGTAATAGACTACCTGTATGCAAATTAGGTAGCAAAATGAACGGCTATCTCACCGATGCGATCCGGTTACCGTTTACCGACAATGTTTCCGCCATACTTTCCTATGACCGAAAACAACGATCACTATCCTTTGATATTTGGATGAATATTTATACACTGCTCAAAAAAATAAAGGGAACACTTAAACAACACAATGTAACTCCAAGTCAATCACACTTCTGTGAAATCAAACTGTTCACTTAGGAAGCAACACTGATTGACAATAAATGTAACATGCTGTTGTGCAAATGGAATAGACAAAAGGTGGAAATTATAGGCAATTAGTAAGACACCCCCAAAAAAGAAATGGTTCTGCAGGTGGTGACCACAGTCCACTTCTCAGTTCCTATGCCTCCTGGCTGATGTTTTGGTCACTTTTGAATGCTGGCGGTGCTCTCACTCTAGTGGTAGCATGAGACGGAGTCTACAACCCACACAAGTGGCTCAGGTAGTGCAGTTCATCCAGGATGGCACATCAATGCGAGCTGTGGCAAAAAGGTTTGCTGTGTCTGTCAGCGTAGTGTCCAGAGCATGGAGGCGCTACCAGGAGACAGGCCAGTACATCAGGAGACGTGGAGGAGGCCGTAGGAGGGCAACAACCCAGCAGCAGGACCGCTCCCTCCACCTTTGTGCAAGGAGGTGCACTGCCAGAGCCCTGAAAAATGACCTCCAGCAGGCCACAAATGTGCATTTTTGGCCTGCTGGAAGTCATTTTGCAGGGCTCTTTACCACCACAAACCAATACAGGCACTAGGACTGCACTGAACTAGTTGTATAGGGCCGTAAGCAAACAAGAAAATACTAATCGAGAGGCGGCGTTCCTATTGGCTGGTGATTTTAATGAAGGGAAACTGAAACCCGTTTTACCTCATTTCTACCAGCATGTTATCTGTGCAACTAGAGACACAAGTCTAGATCACCTTTACTCCACACACAGAAACGCATACAAAGCTCGCCCTCCATTTGGACAATCTGACTATGACTCTATCCTCCTAATTCCTGCCTACAAGCAAAAAAGTCAAACGAGAAGTACCAGTGACATGCTCAATACGGAAGTGGTCCGATGAAGCGGTGCTAAGCTACAGGACTGTTTTGCTAGCACAGACTGGAATATGTGCCTGGATTTATATGATGGAGTTTACCACATCAGTCACCGGCTTCATTAATAAGTGCATCGATGTGGTTGTCCCCACAGTGATCGTGGCAGCTCAGGGGAGTCAGAGGTGAAACTCAAGATAAAATAAGACAGCGGGAGACCGTTTTGCGGTGCTCAAACAAAAGCTGTTCTTTAATAAAGGTTCGGGGGGAACGGGGAGGGTAGAAAAACAACTAAAAGGCCTCAGGTAACGGGTGGGTCGCTCTGTGTCTATCTCCTCACACCGCCTGTGGTAATGAACAACAAAAGAGAAAGAGAGCGATGAGTCTGGGGTTTCAATTCTTGCTCTCAACTTGCGCCGGGTGGCGTGCTTCCAGGGAATGAGTCCTCTTCTTCGGGTTCTTCTAAGGTCTAGGCGTACCCTCTGCCTGTCTGCCCAAGCGCCCGAGTGACTGCACCTCTGTTTATACCCATTTGGGGTAATGACGGACAAGTGGGACCAATTCCAGATGCCAATTGGTTGCAGCACCTGGACTGGGTAGTATTGGTGTTGAATCACCAGCCCCAGCTGGTGCTTTTAGATCTGTCCATGGTGCTGATTCATCTTGGCCTCTTTAGCCCTCTGGAGGTGACCAAGGTCCTGCTCCTTCCTTTGTAGCTTCCTGCTGGCTCCCAGGTTGCCACAGTATGTACATATCCCATCCAGAAGCCATGGAATACAGGCAACATCTGCACTTAACTAAAGGCTAGAGCAGCTGCATTCAAGAAGCAGAACACTAACAGGCAAAATGTCATTACATGACTAAGATCAAATCCTACTACACCGGCTCTGATGCTCATCGATGTGGCATGACTTGCAAACTATCACAGATTACAAAGGGAAACCCGGCCGTGAGCTGCACAGTAACGCAAGCCTACTAGACGAGCTAAATACCTTCTATGCTCGCTTCGAGACAGGCAACACTGAACCATGCATGAGAGCACCAGCTGTTCCGGATTACTGTGTGATCACGCTCTCCGTAGTCAATTTGAGTAAGACCTTTAAACAGGTTAACCTTCACAAGGCCGCAGACGGATTACCAGGATGCATACTCAGAGCATGTGCTGACTAGCTGGCAAGTGTCTTCACCGATCTGTAATACCTACATGTTTCAAGCTGACCACCATAGTCCCTGTGCCCAAGAACACCAATGTACATAGCACTCACATAGCCATGAAATGCTTTGAAAGGCTGGTCATGGCTCACATCAACACCATCATCCCAGGCACCCTGGACCCACTCCAATTCGGATAACGTCCCTAACAGGTCCACAGATAATGCAATCTCTATCCACACTGCCCTTTCCCACGTGGACAAAAGGAACACCTACGTGAGAATGCTGTTCATTGACTACAGCTCTGCGTTCAACACCATAATGCCCTCCAAGTTCATCACTAAGCTAAGGACCCAGGGATTAAACACCTCCTCTTCCATTGGATACAACAGGAACAGGATCCCACCTGTCTACTTGTAATTCCCATTACCTTTTCCTATTTGCCGGAAAATGGCTGCTGGCTAAGCTAAGGACGCTACTGGGACACATGCCACATTACATTTTTCACTCATTACTTTAATTGCTGTTAAATCTGGCTTTGGAATTTAGCGATTTTACTCTTCTCCCAAACTTTGCCTGCACCCAACCAGCGGTGTTTTCCTGTAATCACTCACTTTGTGACTGACAGGCGCATGTCCTATCAATAGATCACTAGACGATGCATTCTAGCAGAAGTCTATAGAGACGTTTCTGACTAGCGAATTGAAACGTTTCAATGAAAAGAAGCCTAGTTAGTTGGAAAAAGTAGTCAGTTGACAATGAGTCTGTAATCGACTGTTGAGCCGACAGCCGGCGCTTATGGAAAACCCTGATTAAGCCCAGTGCTTAGGCCAAAATCACAGGTGGTATTGTCTGTCCACTAAACAGCCGAGACGCACTCAAAACTCAACACGTTATCCAGAATATATGCAACTGGATTCATTTCAAAATGGATTCATTTTTAAATGTACTATGTCCGTGAAAGTATGGCAATAATTTCTATTTCTATGTTCTGATGCTTCTAGCTTGAAGTTGTATGCTCATGATAACATAGCTACAGTATTTCACCTTTTCATGTGTATATTATTGCTTACTAGGTGTGTCCAATTTGGTAACCACTCCCTCTTCTAATTAGGGCTAATTGGAAAAGACTTTCAAAAGAGGACATTGTATTCTCTTTTTTCTGTACTCCCTGACGAAGGCCATGCAGCCGAAACGCGTCGGTTTTTAAACAACTTTGTTTCTATTGAACATGCCATACTAATAAAGGCATTTTAATTAATTATATGAAGAGTGCCTTGGTCCTCCTTTCTTTTTGATGACCAATTTACACCTTTTACCAAAGAGCACCTTCTATCTACCAAAATATACTATAGTGTACCTTAGTAGCGCTTCCCTTCCTCCTCTTTCTACTAATTTCTATGACTCTTAAGTGCCGTGCTATCGCCAGCGTCAGGAAGCACTCTCCCGTCTGTTCGATATGTTATGGTGGTTTAGGTGAGACCATTTATCACTTCACCGTGAGGCTGTTTCAGTGGAAAGAAACACGCACGTGACTAACCCACTGGGTCCCACTAATATGGAAGCTGATGAGGGATAGGAAGGTTGTAGTGACCTTGCTTGCTCCAGGCAGGAGGTGGAGCTTGACGTATGGATCGGCCAGTCCATTGGAGTCCATGGCCTTTAGTCCCTGTGGAGACACACACAGGCATGGTCACAGACGCACATACACAGTGAGAGAGACACACACACACACACACACACACACACACACACACACACACACACACACACACACACACACACACACACACACACACACACACACACACACACACACACACACACACACACACACACACACACACACACACACACACACACACAGGCACAGGCACAGAACACACACACACAGGCACAGAACATACTTGGTCAAGGTTTAGCTATCATACACACGACATACAGTCATACAATACAGGCTGTAAGCCAGACAAGGTCAGGGCATGACAAAGAACATTATGTCCTTTGCTGTTCAACTCTACTCTTGTTTTGTCTATTGTGTCGCATGCCATTCTACTCAAATCGTTTTCATTCTAAGTTCATAATTTCTCAAGCTAGTCTGTTTATATGTAAGGTGTGCCAGCACTACCAGTGATTTCCATTGGGTTGGGGTGCTTATCTGGGTATGAACACAGTCAATCGCCTCCCAAAAAAGGACAAATGATAGCAACTCCCCGAAATGTCCTAGTAGGAAGGCACAGGATTACGGCTGGATCCCAAATAGTACCATATTCGCTATGGAGTGCACTACTTTTGAAGAGGACCCATATAGCGCTGGTCAATAGGGAATGGGGTAACATTTGGAACACATGTTTATTCTGTGTATATTATTGAATGGGTGCATCTCAGCTTCACATCTACCATAATACCCATAAGGGGTGTATATAATATGTTTGCCTGGTGTGGACTGAACGCCAAATCGATCTCTCTAGCACGGATCGCATCAATACTTAACTCTGCCTCATTGTCAAGAGATAAACCTCGGTTCTCTCTCACTGAGTAGAGTTCCCGGGTTTTCTCGGCAAGCGCCATTGTCTTCATGACTTGGCTCGATGTTCTGGGTTAGAGCTAAGCCTGTCTCCGTGGAAAAGATATGTGGAGTGGCTTTCGACGCCGCAACACTAACCGAAGGCTTGCAGCGGATTGGATAGCGCTTAAGCTGACTGCACTTTGATTCTGGACGCTTTGTGTGGAGGGACACGGCTTAGCTTATGACTGGGGTGTAAGTGGAGTCTTGTTTAGAATAGTCTGTATAGGGTGTATGGGGTTGAGTTTCTTACCTTGGCCTTGTGGATTGTACAGTGTAGACAGTTGTTCTCGTGATCAAAGAGCAGGGTGAACTCCAGGGTGCCCAAATAAGCTGTAAAACAGAACAATTAATTCAGATGGTCCATTATTGGCCGTTGGTTTGGACCTGGCCGTGAATACAGCCTGGATAAAAGTGTGTATAAATGAATTGAATGCACATAAACACATATTCATGCACAGATGGCCACACCGATGAATGCACATAAGCATAAACACAAAGACACACACGCATACCTTCCACCCCCCCCCAAACACAAACACCAGTAACTCCAGCCTCCTGCACAATTCTGGAAGCGGGATACGCTGAAGCTTATTTTCCTGACACTCTCTTAAAAAACATGCCTTGTTTTTATTACTCGCCATGAGTGGAGAGAAAATAAGCTTGAGGGCTGAATCACATTACTCTGACACGGCTAAATAAATCACGCACTGTGTGTGTGTGTGTTGTGTGTGTTCCCCTCTGTCGGCGAAGCTTGGAGCGAGTCGAGCGACATCGAACGCGAGACAATGATGATGGCGAAGACGCTCAAACTCACAATTACTTCCCTTAAACACACGCGGTGCCAGCCGACACTGAGAAATGTACCCAGAAACTGGTTTTGACATAAACAAACGGCGACTTCGAGAGTCGGGATTGGACCGCGAGAATATTGAGGCACGAGTTTGTTTTCGGGGATTAACTAGGATACACATTTATTTACATAAATCACCGCAAGGACCCCATCGGAGTTTATGTGCGTAGACATGCAAGGCATACACAATTTGACAGCAGTGCACACATGGACTGTGATGCACATACTCGTACAGGCACATAGAAACACACTCAAAGAGAACACACACACACAAACACACACTCAGAGAAAAACGCATAAATATATGACTTCACAACTGGAAGTACATTAACAAGCCTCATTCCAACACCCACAGTTAAACCCATAATGACATTCAGAAAGACAAACAAATACAACACAAGCCACACTGACTACATCTTTACACAATTTGACCAACGGATGTACACAATTGTCAAAATGAGTGTAGTACAACATACAGTACCTTCAGAAAGTATTCACAACCCTTGAGTTTTTAGACATTTTCTTGTGTTACAGCCTTCATTTTAAATGTATTACACTGGGATTTGTGTCACTGGCCTACACACAATACCCTACAATATCAAAGTGGAATTATGTTTTTGGACATTTTTACAAACTAATTAAAAATGAAACGCTGAAATGTCTTGAGGCAAGAAGTATTCAACCCCTTAATTATGGCAAGCCTAAATAAGTTTGGGAGTAAAAATGTGCTTCACAAGTCACATAATAAGATATTAATTACACTTTGAATGGTGAATCAATGCACCCAGTCACTACAAAGATAGCGTACCACTCTCTGTATTTTCAAGCATAGTGGTAGCTGAATCATGTTATGGGTATTGTTGTAATTGTTAAGGAATAGGGGGTTTCTGAGTGGCCTAGTGACAGTTTTGACTTAAATCGTCTTGAAAATCTATGGCAAAACTTGAAAATGTCTGTCTAGGAATTTTCAACAACCAACTTGACAGAGCTTGAAGAATCTAAAGAATATTGTACAATCCAGGTGTGCAAAGCTCTTAGAGACTTACCCAGGAAGGCACAGCTGTAATAGCTGCCAAAGATGCATCTACAATGTATTAACTCAGGGCTGTGAATACTTATGTAAGGTAGATTTTTCTGTATTTAATTTTCAATAAATTTGCAAAAGAATTCGTTTTCACTTTGTCATTACGTGGTGATGTGTGTAGATGGGTGAGATTCTTTTTTTAGTTAAATCATTTTGAATCCATTTTACTGTTACACAACAAAATGTGGAATAAATCAGGTGGTATGAACACTTTCTGAAGCCACTGTATATATTTGATGAGAGTATGCACAGAAAAAAAACTTTTCCACGACAGTTGTGGCTAGAATACATCCAGAAGGTAGTGTGCAATGGTTGTGAATGTGTTGTGAATGCGTTGTGGGGAATATTTTGTACAAAATTTCAAATATTCTCAAATGAGAGTTCTCCATTTCCAATCCTTTCTCTTCTGCGTCCTCATATACCCATAAAACACTGTTCGTTTGTGCTTGTGTATTGCTCAATCCGTTGAAATGTACTTGGATCAAAACACGGATTGATGTGATATTAATTGGATGCTGTTGGAGATGTGAGAAGGAACATTTGGCCCACTTATCTTTCTTTAAAACCCTGGCTAATGATGTGTTACCAAGCAATGTTCTTAATTATTGTAAACATTGAAAGGAATTGAGGATATGGCATCTTTATTGAGAATGTTTGCGATTAGATTCACACACACACACCAAACTTGACCCAAAGGCCTTCCTTTCCCTAACTCCTGAACCCTGACCCCTCCACCAACCCCCCCCACTCACTTTCATCATCATCGTCGTCCGAATCCGCCCCTTCTTGCCTTTCCCCCCGGTCCACCTCGATGGGTTTCCTCTCCTTCTCCTTATTCTCTCCGTCCGTCTCCCCTCCATTGTTCAATCCGAAATCCGGCTCCTTCAGGATCTTCTTCTCCCGGGGCGGGGGCGGCGTCATGGGAAAGTCGTGGAAGCGCGGGAAGAAGTCAGAGATCTGCGGGATAGGCATGATGGGCCCGGGACACACGTTGATAGCAAAGTGCTCCTGCATGGAGATCTTGACCGGAGAGGGCGGAGGGAGAGATCTGGGAGCAGAGGAGGTGGCACGACAAGGTGCGGGGGAGGATGGGGTGGAGGAGGAAGGAGGGATGGAGAGATGGGAGGAGGTGGAAGAGTCGGGTGGGGGGGCGAAGTGGGAGTGGGGCGGAGGAGGTTTCGATACGCTCATGTGGACCGCCGGATGGGACTGTGGGTAGGCGTGAGTGTGTGGGTAGTTAGATGTGAGTTTGTGTGTGTGTGTGTGTGTGTGCGCGTACGTGTGTGTGTAGTGGGGGGTGGGGATGGAGATGAGATGAAGAGAGAGAAATAGAGAGGGAGATGTGAATGGGAGGGGAGGAAAGGAAGGAAGTGTGGGAGACAAAGCGATAGGATCACTCACTTTATCGAGTATATCTCACTTCCTGGTTCTTTTGCCTCCTTTAGTCCCTCCCTCTCCCTCCCTCTCCTACAGTACATAACGTTCTTCATCAAGTACCTGAGCTGACGTAAGCTACTCCCAATATCGCAATAGACTTTCAAGTCAAAAAGATCTCCGATATATATCTTCATGTTTGACAGTGTATCGTCCTACTCAATTGATCTCTCTCCATTTACTGTTATTTATACCTCTACTATACAAGATAATCCCTGCATCTCTCTCTCTTTCTCCCTCCCTCTCTACATCTCTCTCTACCCTCTCTTTCTCTCTTGCACTCTTTCCACGTCTCTCTCTCTCTCTCTCTCTCTCTCTCTCTCTCTCTCTCTCTCTCTCTCTCTCTCTCTCTCGCGCGCTCCACCTTGTCCTCAATATTTACATAACAGTGCTTGAAGTCTTATTCTCCAGTCTAGACAATGGATGTCACCTGCGAAATGAACAATCGTCTTCTACATAACGATCAATGGTAAACTGTAATTGAAATGGAAATCATCCCATTGTTTATTGAGGATATTTAATTATAGTACCTCTCCTTTCATTGTCCTTTAATACCTCTGTCCTAGTGTAAATTGTAATTGCTGAAAGACTACACTACTGGCTATTGAAATGAGATCACATTCTATTCCATACAAAACATTGCTATAAATGTTGTACTTAGCCTACAGGGACACACACAGTGTGACACACAGGCTATGTTTTGACAGGCAGCCCAATTCAGATTTTTTTTTCTTCACTACTTGTTTTTTTTTTACCAATCAGATCAACTCTTAAAAAGATCTGATGTGATTGGTTAAAAGACCAATTAGTGGAAAAAATATCAGAATTGGGCTGCCTGTCTAAACGGAACCACACACACACACACACACACACACACACACACACACACACACACACACACACACACACACACACACACACACACACACACACACACACACACACACACACACACACACACACACACCACAGGAGGTTGGTGGCACCTTAATTGGAGAGATCGGGCCCGTGGTAATGACTGGAGCGGAATCGGTGGAATGGTATAAAATACATCTAACATATGATTTCCATGTGTTTGATGCCATTCCATTCGCTTCGTTCTCCCTTTAGCAGCCTCCACTGACACACACACACACACTCAAGACACACTCAAGACACACACACACTCAAGACCAGTGGATGGCTGCTGATGGGAGGACAGTTCATAATAATGTCTGGAACAGAGTAAATGGAATGGCATTTACTTAATACGACCACTAATTCCGCTCCAGCCATTACCACGAGCCCGTCCTCCCCAATAAAGGTGCCACCAACCTCCTGTGCTCAAAACAAACACACAGAGACACACACAGAAACACATAAATGAGCAGACACACAGACAGATAATAAACCATTTGTTTTGCCTCAAATCAAGCTAGCACCCAAATGCAGTCCAGAATCGTTCATCAATGTAAGAAATGGTTCAATTAAAAGCCCACATTTAATCACAGCAACACTTCTCTGTCTTTCCTTCAGGAAACCCAAACTCATACGCACTGGCTGTACGCACAGCATACCTGTACACTCTCGCATGCACCCACTCTAACATGAATTATGCACACACGCTCTTACTCAGTCAGAACTACACAGAGAGAGAAGAAACTGTGTGACTTACAGCTTCTTGAAGAGACACACGCACTTACTCTTTCACAAACGCACACAGACCGTCAGACACACACGCGCTCTCACCAAGTCAGACTTACACACAGGCATCGCCTAAACTCAAACTGTCTGACTTACAGCTTCTTCAGCATTCACGCGCACACTCATTCACTCACACATGCACACACAGGCACACTCATTCACTCACACATGCACACACAGGCACACTCATTCACTCACACATGCACACACAGGCACACTCATTCACTCACACATGCACACACAGGCACACTCATTCACTCACACATGCACACACAGGCACACTCATTCACTCATACATGCACACACAGGCACACTCGTTCACTCACATATGCACATACAGACACAGTCAGTCATTCACACATGTACACACAGACACAGTCATTCATTCACACAGACAGTCAGAGACATACAGACAGTCAGAGACATACAGACAGGCGGAGACACAGAGACACGTACCCAGTGACAGTCTTCATCTGTTCCAGCGCTCCATCTTGTCTTCTCACACGTCCTCTGTCTCTTCTCTCACAACACTGAGGAGCAAGCAGAGCTGCTTTGACTCAATATATCCTTCCCCTCTCTCTCTCTCTCTCTCTCTCTCTCTCTCTCTCTCTCTCTCTCTCTCTCTCTCTCTCTCTCCTCTCTCTCTCTCTCTCTCTCTCTCTCTCTCTCTCTCTCTCTCTCTCTCTCTCTCTCTCTCTCTCTCTCTCTCTCTCTCTCTCTCTCTCTCTCTCTCTCTCTCTCTCTCTCTCTCTCTCTCTCTCTCTCTCTCTCTCTCTCTCTCTCTCTCCTGCTCTCTCTCTCTCCTCCCCTGTCCCTCCCTTACACTTGGTTGTGACGTTTCTAGTTAAATTCTCTCACAGTCGGTTGTGCGCGCACAACGTGTACAACCATGTACATTGTACTGTCACTCAGTGGCTCCGCAGCGAGGGTATTTAACTAAACCGGGGGGGGGGGGACATTTTGACATTTCATTGCCCTTTGCTGGCACATTTCAATATAATTATTATTATTATTATTATTGGGGGGTGTTTATATTTGTGCTGTAACACACAAGCGTGTAATGGAAATGTGTTTTGTTGCATATCCCAACTCCCCCTGAGACACCCGCAGGGAGTGGGGTCACGGCCAGGGTCACCATATCCCCAACTCCCCCTGAGACACCCGCAGGGAGTGGGGTCACGGCCAGGGTCACCATATCCCCAACTCCCCCTGAGACACCCGCAGGGAGTGGGGTCACGGCCAGGGTCACCATATCCCCAACTCCCCCTGAGACACCCGCAGGGAGTGGGGTCACGGCCAGGGTCACCATATCCCCAACTCCCCCTGAGACACCCGCAGGGAGTGGGGTCACGGCCAGGGTCACCATATCCCCAACTCCCCCTGAGACACCCGCAGGGAGTGAGTTCACAGCCAGGGTCACCATATCCCCAACTCCCCCTGAGACACCCGCAGGGAGTGGGGTCACGGCCAGGGTCACCATTGTACAGCGCTCCTGGGGCAATTAAGGCGAAGTGCCTTGCTCAAGGGCACAGCGACAGATTTTTCACCTTGTCGGCTCCAGTATTTGAACCAGCTACCATTTGGTGACTGACCCAACGCTCTAACCTTGAGGCTACCTGACACATTTCAACCCATCGCAGCCATCCATACAGGCAATGAATTGGGATTAATCAGTGTCAGGGATGCTTCAAAAGTTAATAATATCCCTTAGAGAGAGAGAGAGAAATTCCATTGCCCTTTGCTGGCACCTTCTAATAGACAGATTTCAACCAATGAATAAGGTAAGACTTCATCCATAACGATGGAAACGCCACGGAAACACGGTTCCCATGTGGTGGATAGAGCCAGAATCGCCTCATTGCAGGCCATCTCAATCAGTCTACATTTAGGTTGTTGTCGACATGTGTATTTCCCACTATGTTGAGGTAAAATCTGAGTATAATGCTAGTATTGATGTCAACCACGATACACGTTGATGTCGTCATCACCAAGAAACTGCATTACAGTTAAAAATGACTGACGACCACCATCGATTTCTGCAGTATATGGCCCGCTATCCTCCAAGGTTATTCGAAACGGGAGTTTCAACTTCTAAACAGCGAAAACAGCCAAATATATCCAAATCCGATTTTTGTAACCATGTGGTGGACCACATAAATCGTGACGGATTTGACGAACAGCCACTTTCTTAGATCAGCTTCTTTGATGGGCGCCAACCTTGTTCAATCCACCACGATCTGTGTTCCACTAATCTCTTAATACTCCATACAGTCAATGGATTTGGGTTCATCGGTATCAGGGATACTTCAAAAGTTAATGAGAGAGGGAGAGAGAGATAGAGAGAGAGAGAGAGAGAGGGAAAGAGAGAGAGAGAGAGAGACGAGAATGAGCAACAGGGAAATTGAAAGAGAATGAGAAATTGAGAGGCATAAAGAAGTCATAAAGAGAATACACTTCAAATGATTTGAGTCATATACAGTACGTGGGTAAAGAAAGAAATAACAAAGAAAGAGTTAGAGCAGTACAAAGGCAAAAACACATTCCATATGATAGATTATAAGAAATGCTCTTCGATACTGTCACATGACAGGCTGGTTAAAGGGAGACAGGGGTATGGACATTAATAAAGTGTTGCCTGGATTATATAAAGCCAGGATACACGTGAAGATATCCCTCTAGTGGTGCGGGGGCTGTGCTTTGGCAAAGTGGGTGGGGTTATATCCTTCCTGTTTGGCCCGGTCCGGGGGTATCAACGGATGGGGCCACAGTGTCTCCTGACCCCTCCTGTCTCAGCCTCCAGTATTTATGCTGCAGTAGTTTGTGTCAGGGGGCTAGGGTCAGTTGGTTATATCTGGAGTACTTTTCCTGTCTTATCCAGTGTCCTGTGTGAATTTAAGTATGCTCTCTCTAATTCTCTCCTTCTCTCTTTCTTTCTCTCTCTCGGAGGACCTGAGCCCTAGGACCATACGTCAGGACTACCGGGCATGATGACTCCTTGCTGTCCCCAGTCCACCTGACCTTGCTGCTGTTCCAGTTTCAACTGTTCTGCCTGCGATTATGGAACCCCTACCTGTCCCAGACCTGCTGTTTTCAACTCTTAATGATCGGCTATGAAAAGCCAACTGACATTTATTCCTGATTATTATTTGACCATGCTTGTCATTTATGAACATTTTGAACATCTTGGCCATGTTCTGTTATAATCTCCACCCGGCACAGCCAGAAGAGGACTGGCCACCCCTCATAGCCTGGTTCCTCTCTAGGTTTCTTCCTAGGTTTTGGCCTGTCTAGGGAGTTTTTCCTAGCCACCGTGCTTCTACACCTGCATTGCTTGCTGTTTGGGGTTTTAGGCTGGGTTTCTGTACAGCACTTCGAGATATTAGCTGATGTACGAAGGGCTATATAAAATAAACTTGATTTGATTTGATCTCTCGCGATAGATAAACGTCTCCCTTTTCTTGTTTCTTCTGACGAGGAAAACTTGGCTAGCCAATCAACGGAACGCATGGTCAAATTGAAAGAGAAGATCGATTCTCCGTGTGCGTTAACGTGCCTCTGGACTTGGTATCATTTCAAATCAAATCAAATCAAATTGTATTACCTACGGTGTGAGGTAATCGGTCACGCTTTCTACAGATTTTTTTCCAGTGAACTGTTTCCTCGGTATCCACTTTTAAAAGCACTTCATAACATGTTCATTACATGCTTATTGCGCCTAGCTATTACGCCTTGCTATTTTTGCATGTTTCGGGGCTCATTGAAAGAGGCACCGTTAAATAGCATACTGTTTGATACCAGGTTACCAATGGGGTTGAATTCTATGAGGCTAATACCATAGCATAGTCCCCGTTCTTCTGACATTGTTTTTTTAGCAGTTAGAAATAGGACTCTAACGTCAAGCCATGACCAGGACATTTCCATCCAATCACAAGTTGTGTGAAACCCATTCCCTCAGCCCGAGCCCTGATTGTGCTCCAGTAGCGAGACAAGACGACAGGCTCATGTTATCTCGGAGTGCTATATAATTTCAGAACTAGAGCCACCCGTCCCTGGAGTTTATATGTGACAGACTGCGTTCACACAGCCTGCTGGGTAGACGACTACCTCGCCGCCTCGGGCTCCTGCTGTCAGAGTGCTGGGCGTCACCAGAGAATGTTATCTTTTTCTACGGCCGCACACCGCTCCGTGTCTGCTTTGAGTCTCGACCCTTTTCACATGACCGCCAGCCGCGAGATGTACGCTCTGAGCTGTGTGCGCTCTTGACACGTCTCGGGTCATGGCTGAACGGCGGCAGAGTCATGGAGCTCGCTGTTATTAATGTTTTATGTCATGGGAGGGAGGGAGGGAGGGAGGGAGGGAGGGAGGGAGGGAGGGAGGGAGGGAGGGAGGGAGGGAGATATGTGTTGAGGTAGAGAGAGTGTGTTGAGGTAGAGTGATATGTGCTGTTTTATGATCCTTGGAGTTGGTCCTTTTGACCTTATTTGAGGATGGGGTGGACACAGACAGGACTAGATATACGGAACACACTGTTTACATTTCAGTTCTGAATTTCATTCGGGGCATTATGAAAATCACCCGGAAAAGCTTGGGGATTCCATGAGAGGTTGGCAGTGTCGCAGACAAAATGCAACCCCACTGACCAACAACTAGAATGCAAGTATAGGCCTAATTTAGAGAAAGCGAGATGAATGGGGATTCCGGGAGACACCAAACCGGGAGAGTTGGCAACCCCCACCAGTTACCCAAACCATTAACCTTGAGAAAAAGCTGCTCGAGAGACGCTCGGTACTCCTGCCCCAGATACACACTTTTTGACACCTAGATATCAGTCTTGCGATCCGATTCTCGATAAGCTATTTCTCCCTGATGTGTTCACTTTTGTACTCCCCCTGTGGATTGAAAAGCATTGGAATGGTGCCAGAGATTACATAATATTTCTTAAAGCAGTCGATTTTTCTTAAATCCATGAGGGGCAGTGAAGTGAATAAGGGCACCGCTGGGATATTCGTTATAATACGATGCAAGCCTTAATGCTGGAGTCTGCGTAATGACCTCCTCCAGGGCTGTAGCCCTCCCACTAGTGGCAGCTAGGCTCAATCGCTAGCCGTTCAATAGAAACATTCTAACAAAGCTTACGGCAATTTCAGGAGGTCACTAGAGGAAGCGCCCTAATTCAACAATGGCACGACCGCCATTTTGGCTCCAAAGATCCGCAGTCGAACGGTGCCATGGGCGACTATGGGTAAGAATAAGAAAAGAAGAGGAGAGTTGGATCCAGTCTGGATTGACGCCAGCCTCCATTTAACAATGACCTATACGGAGCACATAGATTTGTCTCTCTCCCCATGCTCAGCGCAGTGGATGAAATGTAATCAATTGGGCTTGAGGAATGAAGTCTGGAGAATGGCTGGCGCTGGGTATTGATCGCTCCCGCGGGGTAAACATGAGGTATCAGATTGATATTTTAGACAGTGGTCTGGTGCGGTTCATGAGGTGATTAGTGCAGGTAATCAACTGGATTTTCAGGGAGGAAGTCATCTGAAACAGGAGAGAGTGGTGTACGGGCCTATTACAATCCAACGAAGCAGAGAAAAACAACGAGAGAGGGAGAACGAGAGAGAGAGAGTGAGAAAGAGGAAAAATGGCAAAAGTTAGACAAAAGAGAGAAAGACATACAGACAAAAAGACAGACAGAAAGAAGAGGAGAGAAGGAGGGGAGAGTGAAAGGGAAAAAAAGACGTGAGAGAAAGAACCCAAGAGAGAGAGAGAGAGACCAAGCGGCTGCTTTGGCAATGTAAACACGTTTCCCATGCCCCTTTTGAATTGAAGAGAGAGAGAGAGAGAGAGAGAGAGAGAGAGAGAGAGAGAGAGAGAGAGAGAGAGAGAGAGAGAGAGAGAGAGAGAGAGAGAGAGAGAGAATTCTCAGTCCCACTGCATGTTAGATTATCTTCTCCCATTACCTCAGTACAAAGAGGCAGCTGCCCCTCTATTAGGAAATACAGCACTGAAGTTTCCCAGCCTCTCAGCACCACATTACCATAGCGGCGAGATAAAGTCCGCCTCTATTTACATTTTACATAGTGTCGAAATCAAATATTTCCCTGTTTGACTCAGAGGGAGGGAAATCGCATGAATCTCACAATTGGGACAGAGCGAGTCGCACCTCATGTCCTTCATAACTGCACGGCCAGGCACGACTCCAACACTATCATTAGGTTTGCCGATGACACAACAGTGGTAGGCCTGATCACCGACAACGACGAGACAGCCTATAGGGAGGAGGTCAGAGACCTGGCCGTGTGGTGCCAGGATAACAACCTCTCCCTCAATGTGATCAAGACAAAGGGGATAATTGTGGACTACAGGAAAAGGAGGACTGAGCACACCCCCATTCTCATCGATGGGGCTGCAGTGGAGCAGGTTGAGAGCTTCAAGTTCCTTGGTGTCCACATCACCAACAAACTAACATGGTCCAAGCACACCAAGACAGTCACGAAGAGGGCACGACAAAAACTATTCCCCCTCAAGAGACTGAAAAGATTTGGCATGGGTCCTGAGATCCTCAAAAGGTTCTACAGCTGCAACATCTAGAGCATCCTGACTGGTTGCATCCCTGCCTGGTATGGCAACAGCTCGGCCTCCGACCGCAAGACACTACAGATGGTAGTGCCATCCAGGACCCTACCATCCAGGACCTCTATACCAGGCGGTGTCAGAGGAAGGCCCTAAAAATTGTCAAAGACTCCAGCCACCTTAGTCATAGACTGTTCTCTCTGCTACCGCACGGCAAGCGGTACCGGAGCGCCAAGTCTAGGTCCAAGAGGCTTCTAAACAGCTTCTACCCCCAAGCCATAACACTCCTGAACATCTAATCAAATGGCTTCCCAGACTATTTCCATTGCCCACCCCCCTCTTTTACGCCGCTGATACTCTCTGTCATTACCTGTGCATAGTCACTTAAATAACCCTACCTACATGTACATATTACCTCGATTAACCGGTGCCCCCGCACATTGACTCTGTACGGGTACCCCCGTATAAAGTCTCGCTATTGTTATTATACTGCTGCTCTTTAATTACTTGTCCATTTTATTTCTTATTCTTATTCATATTTTTTCGACTGCATTGTTGTTTACTGGCTTGTAAGTAATCATTTCACTGTAAGGTGTACACCTGTTGTATTCGGCGCATGTTGACTCGCCCTTCGAAAATGTACTTCGTCTTATCTCGGTCCGAATATACACTTTTTCCTACTCCTGTTAGAAGTACAATGCCAGACCGGTGATGTCATACAGTGTTTGGTGGAATTTTTAAGTGTACTGTGAATACAGTACATTGGTTTCATCTCCCAGGGGTTTGCCAACAGCATCGAAGTGGTGCTTAGTTGAATTCAGAGTTTTGCTGTAGCCCATTGTTTTTCTCTGCATTGTTTCAATGTAACTATGCTGGCTGATTGAGGTTAATTGAGCTTAGTTGAGAGCCGTCTCTGGTTGAACGGTCTCTGTTCAGTTCAGTTTATCATCTCTCTTCCCTTTGTCTTTTGGATTTGGAAGGTGCAGTATACTACAGCTGAAGTGTGTAACAATGAATCAATACTTTTGAAATATGGGAATGCACACGATATAGGTTAGGCCTACTGCTTTGATACCTGATTATAAACCCAGAGGTGTGAACTATTGCTCTATTGTTTGTGTTTACAACCACTGAGAATCTCAAGGCAGGTCTACTAATATGTTTGACCTGTAACGTGTACGCTGGGAGTCGGGAAGCAAGTACAGGAAGTGCAAATGTAATAATAAATAGAACAGAATACAAGACAAGAAAAGGGTGCAGACATGAAACAGAAACAGAGTCAATAACGCCTGAGGACAGAACCAAGAGGAGTGACAGATATAGAGGTGGTAATCAAGAAGTTGATGGAGTCCAGGTGAGTGTCATGAGGCGCAGATGCGCGTAATGGGGGTGGCAGGTGTACGTAATGATGAGACACCTGGCGACATCGAGCGTCGGAGAGAGGGAGCGGGAGTAAACGTGACAGTACCCCCTCCCTGATGTATGGCTCCAGCTGCCGGACGACACTGGCCAGAGGGACGGTCCCGAGGACCAGGAGAGGGCCGGTCACTTCTGCTGAGGCGTGGGAACCTGTAGAGTCGGGTAAGGCGCGGGAACTTGTAGAGCTGGCTGTCATGACGTGCCCCTTTTGGGTGAGGATCATAGCCTCTCCTCTCTCTCTCTCTCTCTCTCCCACCATAGGTTTATGACGGCTGTAAATACCGAAACTCCTTTCCCCTCTCTGGCAAAATGAAAGTTAAGAATCACTTTGCTAACACAGAGAAAGACTTTGCAGTACGGTAACCTCAAAAGGTTGAATAATGTAACAATATTTCTGTATTCCAACCAGTTGAAATGGTCCATGAACACTTAAGGAACAGTCATATCGAGTTTGTTTCATTTGGTGACCTCATGAAGGACAGGAGACACACATGACTGTTTCTTTGTTTGTATACACTTCTCAATGATGGGGTTTGCATCTGAATGTTGTATCAAATAAATGATTGAGTACAGGATTACTTTTGTAAAGATGTAATGTGATGTTGGTCTTCTAAATGAGAATTGTTTTCCATAGTAACTTATGATCAGTCAGTGGCTACGCCCCCCGTGAGCACAGACATTACACGACGTCATGGAACACCCCGTTTTCTACTGAAAGTAGAAAACCGGCGGGAACCTGTAGAGCCGGCTGAGGTGCGGGAACCTGATTAGCTGGCTAAGGCATGGGAGCCTCCCGAGCCAGCTGAGGCATGGAAGCCTGACGAGCCAGCTGAGGCATGGAAGCCTGACGAGCCAGCTGAGGCATGGAAGCCTGACGAGCCAGCTGAGGCATGGAAGCCTGACGAGCCAGCTGAGGCAACCCCGGTTGCTTCGGCAGCGGGACTTGGACCTGACGTCACCAGTAAAAAAAAGAAAATCATTGTTGCTTCCCATTGGTGAGGAGTTATTCTGTAAAGTGTATGCTGAGAGTCAGAAAGCAAGTACAGGGAGTGCAAATTTAATAATACATAGAACAGAGTACAAAACAAGAAAATCGAAAAGCATACAGACATGAAACAGAAACAGAGTCAATAACGCCTGAGGAAAGAACCAAGAGGAGTGACAGATATAGGGGAGGTAATCAGGAAGGTAATGAAGTCCAGGTGAGTGTCATGAGGCGCAGGTGCGCATAACGACAGTGGCAGGTGTGCGTGATGATGAGCGAGGGACCGGGAGTAAACGTGACAGGACCTCAGTGTCTGAGGTATTCTCTGTTGCTGTGTTGTGTTCTACTTTGCTGCTCAGCCTAAAGGGAAGGATCATTGGCCGCCTTGCGAGCGGTGGTGTTCAGTCGATGTCTCAGTGTCCCCTCACTGAGTCCCTTGGGCACTTATCTTTTCCCTCTCTCTCTCTCCCTCGCTCTCTCACTCCCTACACCCCCTCTACACGCACCTCCTCTGACAGAGACAGATTCTATTAACCCGACCAGTGAATTGTCCTTAACTCTGACTGGCAGAGGAACGACCAGACACGGCACTTTTCTCTCTCTCTCTCTCTCTTTTTTTCTTTCATCGAGCAAGTTTTCTGTTTCTGTTACATTTGTGACAGCGAAGCCAGCGGTGTAGAACAACGGTGAAATAACACGCCTCATGACAGATTGACAGACGCATTCCCCCGAGGATTTAAGCAAAAAAATATGATTTTTTTCCCCCCTCTCACTTTTGTGACTGTTCTCGTTTGCTGGAGCTTTAGCCTCGATCAAGAACCCTGTGGTATTCGGTGGCCTTATCATTACCGTGTCACGTTGTATTATGGAGGGAGAAGATTAGCATTACATTTTGAGTGATGCAGCGGGCCTACGTAGTAAGGGATCGGTTTGAAGAGCTGAGTGTGGCATCCGTGGGAGGAAGGGATGTTTGGGGTTCGCCTCAAATCCCTCTATCCTCATCTCTCCGGGCATTCAATTAGTCTCATGCTGGGGACGATGTGGTGCCGACCTCTAAGTCAAACTCAGCACTAACTCAGCCACTTTTATTTGCAACTGACCCAATTACATACTGCCAACCTCGTGACACACTTTTATACTTTTCCTCTCTCTCTTTTTCAACTCTTTTTTTCCTTGTTTCTTCACTGTCCATGATGAATGGTTGCTTGCTTTTTTAGGATAAATGACAGGTCAATGATTAATAGTACACTCTCTTTCGCTCTTCCTTCCCACCCCATCTTTTGCCTTCCACGCGCTCACTCTTCTGTTCTCTCCCTCGCTCTTTTCCCTTGTAATCTGGCGTATTTTGTTCTAAACCTATGTTAGCCCCATCAGCATATTTCCATAAATAAACGAGTAGAGCGCAGGGGGGAAGCATGGCCCAGAGGCAGGGCAGTGGACATGTGCAGTATGGAGGGATGGAGGGAGAACGGGATGAAGGGAGAGAAGCCAACTGCTCCAGAATGGAGTGTGAAGGTGACCGCGGAAAGACGTAGAGGGGGACATGGAGAAAGAGGGAGATGATAGGAGAGAGAGAGCTACAGTGTTTCAGAAAGGAAGAGACAGACAGACAGACGGATTCATATTGAGCCACAAATGGGAGAAGAGAGAGAGATCGAGATTAAGGAGAAGGGGCAATCAAGAAGGGAATGCCGAGACAAAGCAACAAAAGATGACGTTCAAAGGTTTTTAATTAAGTACGATCCGCGAGAAAGACAGGATGGAGGGGTAGAGGAAAGCAAATTAAGGCAAGGCCATCGGAAAAGATGGAGGGATGAGAGCAGGAAGAAGAGAGGAGGGAAGGGGAAGGAGGAGAGGGGAGATGAAGAGAGTGTGATGTGGCTGGGTGTTGTGGCCAACGCCCGACGGGCGGTGCCGTCCTGTTGTGGTTAATGAGGCAACGTCGCAGGTAATTAGCTCTCGATATGGCATTATCAGTCACCAATAATGGGACGCTTCATTATGCTCAACCCACCCGGCACACTTACCGAAGGCAAAGCACCTCATCGACGCAAACACAAATCTGTAACTACAAACACCCTCACACACAACATCAGTTTGAGCCCTGTCTTCTTACTTGCGAAGGCATTTCTCTCACCAGATAATCCATATTTCCACTTGAAAAGCACTCAAACACTATACGAGGCACAGTAACCTCTTGAAAAAGCAACATGAACTGGGCCTGGCCTGTCTTTGCACCACAGCCTTGAGGCAAGAGTGAGGCAGTGAGCTGCAATAGCGGATTTCCACTTTAGTAAACATTTCAGTGCCAAGGTACACAGTCCTCCGGGAGCTGACTGATGCGTGTAATGCGACAACATTGTTGCTACCCCATTTATTTTCCAGGTGGAAAGGGGGGTGTTTACTCGCTTTTCAAAAGGCAGAATGCTAAATAAGGGCTTTGTTTGGCCGGACTAAGCATATTTGAGCGTGGCGAGAGTTCGAATAGCGTTGGGAAACAGTTCACCTGCAAAGAACTCCCGTACTGCGCCACTGCTTGGCAAGAGAGGGCGGTATAGGACGACAGTGCAGTAGAAAAGGTAGGATAGAGAGGGGGTTCCAAAACGTTTCGCCCTCGCTGACTGCACGGTAAGACGAACGAACACGTTTGGCAGCCCACCAGTAGGCCAACGCAATTTTCCAGAAGAAGAGAGGTCTGACGTTCTGCATACTTAGCTATCTCGCACTCCACTACATTGATGAAGGTCATTTGAGCCAGGACTTACATAAACGGAAACTTGCACTGACATCATGTATACCTTTCTGCACCGTAGCACAGTTTAGTTGGTTGCGCGGTAGCCTAGATTCCCATGCATCTAGCTTACTGTGTTACAATTTTCCAGAAATGCATTTAAAGCCTTCTGACTGATGCCGAGGTAGCACCTCCAGGACCAACACTGATCCACAGACCACCATTTGGGAAGCTCTTTTGAGACATATTGTACCCTCAAACAATATGAGGGAAACAAAGTTGTAGCAGTGACGAAGCAAGGACAACTAAGTTTCGGACAGAGTAGCAAGGAATACAAAGTTGGAACAATGACACTTCGGTGAATCAATCAATGAAATGTATTTATAAAGCCCTTTTAACATCAGCAGGTGTCCCAAAGTACAGAAACCCAGCCTAAAACCCCAAAGAGCAAGCAATGCAGATGTAGAACTCTGTAGAACGTTGCAAGGGAGATGAGTTTGGAGGAGCGATACGGTCATCCACAATAACCAGGTAACTGCAATGGTTGTAACCTGAGGGTCAACAAAAGGACAAGCTCAGTGCTTCAGTCCATCAAAGGTCTACCTGAACAAATGTCCGCTTGTGAACCGGTGGCTCAAAGAAAGAGTTCCCCGAAAGATACACTGAAGGTTTTCATTGTTTACGCACAACACGACCACCCTACAATGTAATTACACGCCTCTGTCCTCAAGACAGTGACTCGGTCACGCATCTCAAAGTCTAATCCAGACATATTTAGCAAGATAATCACCCGTCTTATTGTATAATCCGGTGAGGCAGGGGAGGGGGAAGGTAGAGGGGCAGGAGGGGTTATACTGCTAATTTACATCAGTCAACACATCCGCGCCAAAACGGTAACGACTGGAATTGTCAGATAAAGGGGGGAAACTCTCTTTCTATTTTTCTTCCTTTCTACTTCTAGCTGCATATTGAAGGTAAGGAGGATAGAGGATGGGGAGGAGGTCAAAGGGCTGTTGACCATTGGCCAAATCGTGCTTGTATTTGTTTACGTCAATCGATCGGCTAATCAATAGATACATTTATCCATTCGTCAATAGGACTTAAATGTGTTGTAGCCCTCTTTTGGGGTTTCTCCAGAGAGTTTGGGCAGTGCGAAGTGTACAGTCTGAATGGAAGAGAACAATTACTGGTGGTAACAAACAGGAACTGACGGACAGACAGGATGCCAGCAGACGCCAGGACAGAAGGCGCTGAAATGACAAGCGCACAGGAGATTGATTGTGTGGGATGCGAGACGGCGGTGTACGGGTGGAAATGACAAGATGTAACCATTGATAGGAGGATGACAGGGCAGCCGGCGGACAAGAAAATCCACCCATCTCCCTCTCCTCTTCTGGACCCCAAGCTCCCCCCTTCCCTAAACGGTAACGAAGGGGAGTCTGATTTCTGAGTCGTGACACAAAATCGGTGGTGGAGATCGATAGGAAGACAAGGAGGCAGCCAGGCCTATTGTACCGTGGGTTGTTTTAAGACATTGGACGAGAAGAGAGTAGCTGAGCCATCTGGGCATTGATCTTCTTTTGAATGCAGATGAACAGCAAGGGAACAGGAGGAATTATTTTCTTTAAATAGGGAAAAACACTGAAGTGAAAAAAAAAGACAAAGGACGAGACCCTCAGCGAACCAGTTCTGGATCACAGCCGGTCTGTGACATCATCCGCATTACCTGAGCTTTAACTCCGCCCCCCCCCCCCCCCCCCCCCCCTTGATCCTCCGTTTCATTATTTCAATTAGCGTGATTAGGATCTGAAATTGCTTGTGTCGACTTGGTGATTGACAGCGATTGGCCACTTAGGGAGCGGCTCATGCTGTCTCTAACGGCTCATGTAGAAGTGTGTGTGTGTCTGTATGTGTGTGTGTGCGCGTGTGTGTACGAACGTGCACGCGTGTGTTTGTTTGTTTACCCTGATGGGTACTTTGCTCATTCAAGAGGAAAGCAGTTATTGAGGCAAACAACAGTTAGGCCTATTGTTAACTATGAACGCGCCACCATGGGAAATTGTATTGTGCGCAAGCCCCTCATTATCTTGGAATCCATTTTGTACAGTGGAGGCTGGTGAGGGGAGAACGGCTCATACTAATGGCTAGAACGGAGCGAATGGAGTGGTGTCAAACTAGGTGATGGATGTATTTGATACCATTCCACTGATTCCGCTCCAGCCATTACCACGAGCCCGTCCTCCCCAATTAAGGTGTCCCCAACCTACTGTGATTATGAGCAACAATTATACAGACAATATGGCACTAAATACCAAGTACCAGCCAACTGCTCACACATTCCTATTTCCAGTTGTTTACAGTCATTCCCTGAACCAGCTATGAGAGAAAAACAACTGTTAAGATAGGCTAGATGGGTGAAACACACAGAGAGCTCGAGGAGTCGGTAGGAAGACCAAAGATGATCTATAATAAAGATAGCCGAGTGACTGCTCCAACAATGGAAATACATGTCCTCAATGATTGAAGGCAGGCGAGATCAGGTGGGACCATTCTATCCAATGAGAGGGCAGATACGCGTGTATCACAACAGGGGCAACGAAGTAGTTTTTCCTCAAAGTTGCAGGAATGCATCCACTTATATCAGTGCATTTGTGTCAGACTAAATATTTCGAAACTTCTAGTCGATCAAATAAGCCTCACGCACTTGCTCATAGACGTCCACACAAAAATGGCTTATCTCACGCGGACCGATTTTGGGCGAGAGTAAATCCTCTCGCTTCGTCTCTTCCTCTCCGGGGAGACAGCATGCTCAGAGAGTTGCAATCAGTACACATCACCTGCGTGCTGCTCGCATTGCCGCTTTCGAGACAATCTCTCTCCTGTAATATTGCCGGACTGAAAAGGGGGTTCTGGTTTGTGCGGAGAGGCACATTTAGGTGGTTAATTGTAATTTATAGGGCCTACCTGTTCTGCTTGTCTCATCTCATTGTGATCTGTGGTCCCTGGGGAGGAGAAGGCAGACTAACACTGCCCTGTTGGCGTGTGTCCCTGCACATCACATGCCTTCAACATTCGTACAACGTATGTTCAAAACGGGGGGGGCATTAGGCACAACTTTATGAGCATCTGAGATGGTCGGGGATGTTAAGGTGTTCTGTTTTACGTGTCCGTGTCAACTGTCTTGAGAGGCAGTCTTGCATCCTGGGCCCTAGCTCTGACAACACAGTGCGATGACAAGGCATTGATCCGTCACTCAAACGTGCAGCCATAAGTCTCTCTGTAAACATCTCGCTCGCTACCTCCCTCACGCTTTCTCTTTCTCTTCTGCATCTCTCTCTCTCTCTCTCTCTCTCTCTCTCTCTCTCTCTCTCTCTCTCTCTCTCTCTCTCTCTCTCTCTCTCTCTCTCTCTCTCTCTCTCTCTCTCTCTCTCTCTCTTTTTCTCTTACGCATCTCTATCTCTCTCTCTCCCTCTCTCTTCTGCATCTCTCTCTCTTTCTCTCTTTCTCTTACGCATCTCTCTCTCTCTCTCTCTCTCTCTTCTGCATCTCTCTCTCTCTTTCTCTCTTTCTCTTACGCATCTCTCTCTCTTTCTATCTTTCTCTTACGCATCTCTCTCTCGCTCTTCTGCATCTCTCTCTCTCTCTTTCTCATCTCTCTCTCTCTCTCTTCCCCATCTCTCTCTCTCTCTCTCTTCTGCATCTCTCTCTCTCTCTCTCTCTCTTCAATTTGCTTTATTGACTTGACGTAGCAATGTACATATTGCCAAAGCTTACTTTGGAGATTTACAATAATAACATAATTCAAAAAATAATAATCAGGATTGTCAACGGGACAACAGTAACAACAATAATCAAGGGTCAAAATAACCATACATTGAAAAATAACAATAACAATGGCATAGAGGACATGTGCAGGTCAGTTGGTCTGTCAGACACTGTCCCTCGTCTTATGGCAGGCAACAATGTATAGCGCTGCCAACCCACAGCTCTCTGCGTCCTCCCCCAACAGGACAGGTAGCCTATTCTCCTCAGAGAGGTCTTTGAAACCTTGAATAAGTGTTTCAAATTTGGGGAAATGACACTCTAATTGTTTTATTTATTTTTGTACATTTTGCCAGGCAATGCAGCTTTGTCTCATGTTCTGCTGTAGTGCAGTGGTTGCACAGCCTTTCCTTGACAGGGAGACAGGTTTTCCTGTGTCTACCCTCACTGAGCCTGTACTTTGTCAAGGTTTTTCTAAGGTTTTGATCAGTAACCATGGTCAAATAGTTTGCCACGGTGTGCTGTCGATTTAGGGCCAGATAGCACTGCGTTTTGCTTTGTGCTTGTGCTTATGTTTCCCAACAAGTGAATTCGTTGTAATTTGTTTTATTCTGATTGATTGGATGTTCTGGTCCTGAGGCTTCAGTGTGTTAGTAGAACAGGTTTGTGAACTCAGCCCCAGGACCAGCTGAATGAGGGGACTCTTTTCCTTGCTCAGCTCTTGGCATTGCAGGTCTTGGTAACTGTATTTTAGATGTTTCCAAAACTTAAATGGTATTATTTGAGTTTTTATTATTAGTGGATATTGGCCTAATTCTGCCATGCATGCATTGTTTGTAGTTTTCCTCTGGACATCTTACAGAACTCATCGTACAGAACCTCTGGAGAATCTTACAGAACTCTGCATGCTGGGTTTCAATGGGGTGTTTGTCCCATTGGGTGGAATCCTGTTTTGCAGGTGGACCCCACACCTCGCTGCCATAGAGTGCAATTGGTTCAATGACACATTCAATTCGTTTTAGCCAAAACATTTTTTTATAGGTATTCAATTTTAATTTGTTTTTTTAAATGGCGTAGAATGCCCTGCATACTTTCTCTCTCAGTTTATTCACTGCCTCATTAAGGTGTCCAGATGAGCTTATTTTTAAACCTAAGGTATTGCAGTGTGTGCAGTACTCTATATATTTTGTACTTCCCTGAGGCCTGGATCTTCTCTGGAAAATCATATTTTTTTAAATTGGGGGGTGGGGGGGGGGGGGTTACTGCCAGGGCCCAGGTCTGGCAGTACTGCTCTAGCAGGTCCAGGCTCTGCTGTAGATCATGTGCTGTGGGTGACAACAGGCAGAGGTCATCTGCGAAGAGCAGGCATTTAACCTCTGGATTGTGGAGACTAACACCAGGGGGCTGAGTATTTTTCTAGAATAGTGGCCAATTCGTTGACATAAATATTGAAGAGTGCAGGGCTCAGGCGTTGCCTCTGGTTAAAAAATATCTCTCTCTCTCTCCCTCTCCCTTTCGTTCTCCCTCTCCCCCTCAGCATGTCTCAGAAAGGGACAAAAAAGGGAGGAGCGCCCTCACCCAGATCAAGGTAAGTGAGACCCACCCGCAGAGATGACGGTGATGACACAATGGCAAAGATGATGATGTTGACAAAGAGGAAGTCAGACCCTTTTGTCCTATTCTCTTTCTCTCCGTCCCCTAACAGCACGTCATCAAACACCTTTGGACATGGGACCCCTGGGCGCCCCGCGCTCCGCCAGCCCAAGTCAGGAGACAATGGCAACAGCTCCAAGAGCGGCAGGAGCCACAGCCAGGGCTCTGTAGCAGCCGTCTATCTGTCCTACCTCAACACTCTCTTTGGACAGGTCAGTAACACTGTCGCCTTTTTATACCCCTGGGGTGATTTACAGTTTTGATGCAACGCAACCTGGACACAGATCCATAAACCAACTGAAAATGAACAACAACCATATTTCTCACACCTCAATTCCCTTCCCTCGACCCTAAGCTGACAAGTATATATCAGAGGATTGGCAACAACCTCTACTCAATACTGACTCTTAACATAGGGGTCCCCCAGGGGTGTGTCCTCAGTCCTCTGCGGTACTTCCTGTTCACCCACGACTGCGTGGCTTTGCACGACACCAACTCCATCATCAAGTTTTCTGAGGACAACACGGTTGTAGGCCTGATAACCAACGACAACGAGTCAGCCTGTAGGGAGGAGGTAAATTAACTGGCAGTGTGGTGCCAGGACAACAACCTCTCCCTCAACGTCAGTAAAACAAAGGAGTTGATTGTTGACTCCAGGAAACAGATCCACATCAAAGGGACTGTTGTTTTAAGTTCCTCGGTGTCCACATCACCAAGGACTTGACATGGACCAACAACACTACCACTCGGCAAGAGGGCGCAATGGAGTCTCTATTTCCTAATGCAGCTGAAGGAATTCGGCATGCCACTCCGGGACCTATAAATATTACTACTGCACCATTGAGAGCGTCCTGACCGGTTCCATCACGGCCTGGTATGAGAATTGCTCCGTCCACGACCGCAAGGCCCTCCGGCATGTGGTGAAGACGGCACATGAGGAAGGCCCACAGCCATGAGCTGTTCACTCCCATGGGGAAGATGGTATGTGTG
Source organism: Salvelinus fontinalis (assembly GCF_029448725.1). Taxonomy (NCBI): domain Eukaryota; kingdom Metazoa; phylum Chordata; class Actinopteri; order Salmoniformes; family Salmonidae; genus Salvelinus; species Salvelinus fontinalis. The sequence goes on from NC_074669.1 coordinate 55,013,572, forward strand.
CTACACACACATCAAACTGATGCTACCAGACTTATTTCGATTGCTAAATAATGCACAATTGAAACAATTGCCCCCCAATCACCCCTTCCCCAAAACACGTGTAAATATTATAAATTGCGCCTTCTTGTATTATACTCATGGTAAAATTGTTATTCTATTCTACTGAGCCATTTACTTCACGTTTTTTAATTATTATCTTGAAATATTTCGTATTATTGTTGCATTGTCAAGAAGGAACCTGCAAGTAAGCATTTCGTTGAACGGTGTATACCATGTGTATCCTCCACATACAACTAAGAAAACGTGAAACTCAAGGAACATAGTGGGTAAAATCGGTCACAGAAAACCAAACATGACAATCAAAAGTGTGAGGAGCACTAAGCAGTTGGATAAAGCACAAACAGATTGACATCCAGGCTACCACAACCCAATTTTCCCAATTAGCAGCCGTATCTCTGCCCAAGTACCTCCCTTGGCCCACCCTGCCCTTGCAGTGACATTGCCATAGAGTATTTGTTTTTTTCTGTGCTTGGACACACACAGTGAGAGGAGGTTACCCCACCCCGTAGCATTCTAATCCCTGCCTCGGCGCAAGTATTAATAACGCCGTTAGCAAGGCTCACTGTCATCCTTCATTAGCCATAATGAGAACAGAGAGACAGACAAACAGACACAGTCCAGATGAATATGTTAGACAGTAAGACAGAGATATAGATATGTGTAAGGCAGAATTTATGGCATTTTTTGCCGCCAATTTCTTAACGTGAGTTTTAGCGTACATTTGTATGTGTGTGTGTGTGTGTGTGTGTGTGTGTGTGTGTGTGTGTGTGTGTGTGTGTGTGTGTGTGTGTGTGTGTGTGTGTGTGTGTGTGTGTGTGTGTGTGTGTGTGTGTGTGTGTGTGTGTGTGTACATGCAGATCTGTGTCCCCGTTCTTCATGTGTGTACACTGACTGTCAATGAATGCGCTTTGTGTGTTCATATGTCTAATGGTTATTTAAACATTTTGCTCAGCCACCCATGTGAAAGCAAGTAGATTGGAATGAATTGTTAATGGGTCTGTGTATTGACTGATGATTGGAAACTTGACTTTTGGCACACTGTCTAATCTTCTCTTGATGAATAAATCAAATGAATGTGTGCTGACCTTGCCGTCTAAACATGTCCTTGCGTACGCCAGAATCTCCTCTACAGTGAGCACAGGAGCACATAGCGTGTCTGTACACCGTTGGATAGTATATTGCTTTTACGATGCCTGACCATTTCGATAGGGGTATTATTTATTTTACATTGGCTCGTTGTTGCTGTTCTAATCTTTAGAAATAAAAACAAAGATGGCATTCAATGTTTACAAGAAATGATGCATAGTAACATGGGATATTCAAAGACTAGGCTTCTACCTAAGTATGTCATCAAAGCACCATTTTGGGGCGTTTATAAATTGCAGGTGCTTTACATTTGTAGAGGGACCTTTAACAGTAGCCTAGATGAACAACATCCGTTTGGCCTGAGTTTGTATTTATTTGACCTTAACCAGGAAGTCCCATTGAGGTCAGAGGACCTCTTTTCCAAACGAGACCTGCGAATGCGTTGTGTTTGTGTCTGCTGCTGACCTTTGGCATGACCCTGCATACATTCAGCTTGACCCTGATATGTCTGTCGAAATGTGATCCACATGTGTACTGTAGCATGTTTCCTGTGTTCTGTAACGCTTGTATTCCACTTTATAGCAACATCCTTACTGTAATGTCCATTGCGCACATCTTTCTGCCTAAAAACTTAATGTAGCAAGAATTCTTATAGGGCGGCAGAGTTGCTAGCTGCTTGTACAATTATCCTTGTTGAAATGTGCCATTCATGTACCTTCATGTACCTGATATGTTTAACAGCATACGTAAATGTGGCTAACATGTCTCGTTATGTATCTATTGAGCTACCTGTAGGCTATCTGTACAGCCTGGTCTCATAGACTTGACATAACATAGTAAATGTAAATCTGGGATACTCATATTAGTATATGTTACGTTTGGTGTGGTTACATAAGACAGATGGTTGCTTAAGGCAAAAAAGAAACTGGGGTGGATGTGTGGGCATATAACATGAACGTCTAGCAACCCAAAGGTTGCGAGTTTGAATCTCATCATGGGACACCTTTAGTATTTGAGCTAACTAGCAACTTTTCAATGACTTACTACTTTTTTGCTACCCTTCCCCTAACCATTTAACCTAACTCCTAAACTTAACCCTAACCCACAACTCTAACCCCTAGCCTACCTAACATTAGCCAGCAAGCTAACGTTAGCCACCTACCTAGAATTCTGGCAAATTTGTAACATAATGTATGCTTTGCAATTTCGTAACATATAATACGAATTGTAATTCATACCATATCGTACGAAGTGGGTGATGGACATCCACAAATGAATTGATCTGTATTCTGCGCCAATGCAAATTAGTTTTTGTGCTACCAAAATTCAGTGTTGTTTGTATGCTATATGCCTTTCTGTTTCTACTAGCCTGTGGGGCCTGTCTTTGTGGAAGAAAGATTCAACGTTATAAGTATCTTAACGTTTTCTATACTGGATCTACAATAGCCTATATATGCTGAGAGAGTTCAGCTTCACTTCTAGCCTGTTTCACTGCAACAAAATAGAAAGACATGAAGCACTAAATATAATTTTCGACTCAATAATTCCATCTGCATTCCAGTGGGATCCGCAGATGGATCCAGCACGCCGTTGTTTTCTATCTAGCCTACAGGCCTATGGGAGTCCAGTAAGACTTATTGACTTTAGCATGTCTCTGCCCCTAGCCTTCTAAGTACTGTGAATTGCCCCAGTGCTCTGAGCTTTGCCTGGCCTTACCACCAGCCACAGTCATAATATATATGTCATGACTAAGGGCGCATACATATATATATATACACAGTGCATTCAGAAAGTATTCAGACCCCTTATCTTTTTCAACATTTAGTTATGTTACAGCCTTATTCTAAAATGTTTGAAATAAATTGTTTACTCATCAATCTACGCACAATACCCCATAATGATGAAGTGAAAACAGGTTTTTTAGACATATTTTCAAATGTATTACAAATAAAAAACAGAAATACCTTATTTACATAAGTATTCAGACCTTTTGCTATGAGACTCGAAATTGAGCTCAGGTGAATCCTGTTTACATTGATCATCCTTGAGATGTTTCTACAACTTGATTGGAGTCCACCTGTGGGAAAGGCAATTGATTAGACATGATTTGGAAAGGCACACACCTGTCAATATAAGGTCCCACAGTTGACAGTGTATGTCAGAGCAAGAACCAAGCCATGAGGGCGAAGGAATTGTCCGTAGAGCTCCAAGACAGGATTGAGGCAAAGAGCTGTGGAAAGTTACCAAAACACAGTGGCCTCCATCATTCTTAAATGGAAGAAGTTTGGAACCACCAAGACTCCTCCTAGAGCTGGCCGCCTGGCAAAACTGAGCAATCGGGGAGAAGGGCCTTGGTCAGGGATGTGACCAAGAACCCTATGGTCACTCTGACAGAGCTCCAGAGTTCCTCTGTGGAAATGGGAGAACCTCCAGAAGGTCAACCATCGCTGTAGCACTCCGCCAATCACGCCTTTATGGTAGAGTAACCAGACGGAAGCCACTCCTCAGTAAAGAGCACATGACAGCCCGCTTGGAGTTTGCTAAAAGGCTGCTAAAGGACTCTCAGACCATGAGAAACAAGACTATCTGGTCTGATGAAACCAAGATTGAACTCTTTGGCCTGAGTGCCAAGCGTCACATCTGGAGGAAACCTGGCACCATCCCTATAGTGAAACATGGTAGTGGCAGCATCATGCTGTGGGGATGTTTTTCAGCGGCAGGCACTAGGAGACTAGTCAGGATCGAGGGAAAGATGAACGTAGCAAAGTAGAGAGAGATCCTTGATGAAAACTTGCTCCAGAGCACTCAGGACCTCAGACTGGGGCGAAGGTTCACCATCCAACAGTACAACAACCCTAAGTACACAGCCAAGAAAGCGCAAGAGTAGCTTAGGGAGAAGTCTCTGAATGTCCTTGAATGGCCAAGCCAGAGGCCCATAAACCCGATCGAACATCTCTGGAGAGACCTGAAAATAGCTGGGCATTAATATGGAGTTGGTCCCTCCTTTGCTGCTATAACAGCCTCCACTCTTCTGGGAAGGCTTTCCACTAGATGTTGGAACATTGCAGCGGGGACTTGCTTCCATTCAGCCACAAGAGCATTTTAGAGGTCAACACTGACCTGACCAAAGGTGTTCAATGGGGTTGATGTCAGGGCTCTGTGAAGGCCAGTCAAGTCCTTCCACATTGATCTCGACAAACCATTTCAGTATGGACCTTGCTTTGTGCATGGGTTATTGTCATGCTGAAACAGCAAAGGGCCTTCCCCAAACTGTTGCCACAAAGTTGGAAGTACAGAATCGCCTAGACTGTCATTGTATGCTGTAGCATTAAGATTTCCCTTCACTGGAACCAAATGAACTAGCCCGAACCATAAAAAACAGCCCCAGACCATTATTCCTCCTCAACCAAACTGTACAGTTGGCACTATGCATTCAGGCAGGAAGCAGTCTCCTAGCATCCGCCAAACCCAGATTCGTCCATCAGACTGCTAGTTGGTAAAGCGTGAATCATCACTCCAGAGAATGGTTTTCGCCAGACGTAAAGAGACCAATCTCATCCAAAAAGTTGAATCAAGTTTACGAAGAAGCACCTGGATCTGACTTAAAATTGCTTCAAAATCAGTCAATGGTGAAATATTGCTGTCTATCAATGATTCCCAACGAAATTTACTGAGCTTGTGTAATTTGGACAAAACCAGTACAGTATGTTTCCCGAAGAGTTGTAGAAAGTCAAATATTATTCAAAATGATTCACAGCTATAATGGCAGCCAAAGGTTCTTCCACCAAGTATTAACTCTGGGGTGTGTCGACATATGTTGCCAACACATTTTTCTTCATTTTTACTTCATTTGGAAAATGATCAATAAACATCTTTCACTTTGAAAATGTGGAGTAGGTTTTATAGATCTTAAGGGGGTGAAAATCCAACATAGTCCCTTTTTAGATGTAATTTAAGGCAGCAAAATGTGAAGACTGTGCTAGAGGTGTGTACACTTTCACTTAGCACTGGAGTCTGAAATTATTGATACCCTTGATAGAGATAAGCAGTAATGACTGTATAAAATAAATACTTCAAATACTGAGCTACAGTAAATTGCTCAAAATAGTACATCTTCTTCTCAAAAAGGTAAGGGTAAAAATTCTTGTCTCTAATCTCGAGTAAAGGGTGGTATTAATTTATGTATGTGTATATTAACGACCTGAGATGAGAGTGATATGATGTGTTAATAATTAATCTGTGTAGGTGCATATGCAATATATATATATATGAGAGAGAGAGAGAGAGAGAGAGAGAGAGAGAGAGAGAGAGAGAGAGAGAGAGAGAGAGAGAGAGAGAGAGAGAGAGAGAGAGAGAGAGAGAGAGAGAGAGCGAGAGAGAGAGAGAGAGAGAGAGAGAGAGAGAGAGAGAGAGAGAGAGAGAGAGAGAGAGAACGAGAGAGGGGAACGAGGGAACGAGAACGAGAGAGAACGAGAGAGGGGAACGAGGGAACGAGAACGAGAGAGAACGAGAGAGGGGAACGAGGGAACGAGAACGAGAGAACGAGAGAGGGGAACGAGGGAACGAGAACGAGAGAACGAGAGAGGGGAACGAGGGAACGAGAGAGAGAGAACGAGAGAGGGGAACGAGGGAACGAGAGAGAGAGAACGAGAGAGGGGAACGAGGGAACGAGAGAGAAAGAACGAGAGAGGGGAACGAGGGAACGAGAGAGAGAGAACGAGAGAGGGGAACGAGGGAACGAGAGAGAGAGAACGAGAGAGGGGAACGAGGGAACGAGAGAACGAGAGAGGGGAACGAGGGAACGAGAGAGAGAGAGAGGGGAGAAAGAGAGAGAGAGAGAGAGGGAGGGGGGAACGAGAAAGAGAGAGAGAGGGAGGGGGGAACGAGAAAGAGAGAGAGGGGGGGAACGAGAGAGAGGGGGGAACGAGAGAGAGGGGGGAACGAGAGAGAGAGAGAGAGGAGGAATGGGTTATTGAGAGTACGGTAGCTGCACTGTATGTGTGTGTGTGTGTGTGTGCGTGCGTGCGTGCGTGCGTGCGTGCGTGCGAGTGAGTGAGTGAGCGTGAGCGTATTCTTGCACATACTGTGGGTGTATATCATTGCTCAGATTAGAAAGGCATGTCGTGGAGTAATCCCATTAGGGTCTCTGTCAGGCGCGCTGGTGGTTGATATGATATGCATGTTACCTTAATACGCTATTTAAAAAAAAATTGATTCAAGTAGGGTGTATTTCTCAAGGGACTACTCTGCTTTAATGGAGCAGAGATTAACAGAACACACTCACGCTCTCTCTTAATCTCCATTCTCTATCTGTTTACTGCAGGATAGGGAGCTGATGCCTGAGGAGTTGGATGGTAAGTCTTTGTTATTGATGATAGAAATGTACTATGCAAGTGTAGCCCACGCAGTATGCGAGAGTCCATTTACCAGTTCACTTAAGGGTAGTGCCAGCAATATGATGTCTTCATACGCAGCGGTGCGACTACCTGCATACATAAATCAACATCAACTAAATTATAATCCTCCAAGAATGACTATTGGCTCGCCCCAACGTGGCCAGGCCTCAAGGGAGGGTGCCAATTTGGGCGCACCAATTTGAGGTATTCTTTGCGGATGTGAATGCAGTTGTTGTTGATGTCTGGAAGCAGGAAATCGGCCAACTGATGTCATATTGCTGAGTATACCTTTAAACCTTTGTTATTGACATGAATAGTGCTAACGCAAGCAATATTATAGGACGTTTTAGGAAACTAAATATTCCACAGGCACACAGTTTATTACCCAAAAGGCTTGAGCCTCTCATAAGCTACACTTACCCTTGTGAGTCATACAACACACAGTGGTAGCTTGTAAACGTTACTTGCTATTAGCTTCTTGAAACATTTCAACAATACGAATGTTGGAGCTGCTAAGCTGCCCGAAAACCACTGCACAACCATTTCTGATGACTGCAAATATTATAACATTATGCAAGTTGTTGTTGGTGCGTGTGTGTATGTGTGTGTGCGTGTGCGTGCGTATGTGTGTGTCTCAGAGCTGCAGGTGGCCTTTAAGGAGTTTGACTATGATGGGGACGGCTTCCTGCATTACAAGGATGTGGCCGACTGTATGAGGACCATGGGATACATGCCCACCGAGATGGAGCTCATAGAGATTATACAGCAGATCAAGATGAAATGTGAGCGTGTGTGTGTGTGTGTTTGCGTGCGGAGGAGTTAGTAGTGTGTGTGTTTGCGTGCAGAGGAGTTAGTGGTGTGTCTGTGTGTGTGTGCGTGTGTGTGTGTGTGTGTGTTCATGTGCATGTGCGTGAGTGTGTGGAGGGGTTAGTGGTGTGTGTGCGTGTGTGTGCACGGGGGGGTTAGTGGTGTGTGTGTGTGTGTGTGTGTATGGAGGAGTTAGTGGTGTGTGTGTTTGCATGCGGAGGAGTTAGTGGTGTGTGTGTGTGTGTGTGTGTGTGTGTGTGTGTGTGTGTGTGTGTGTGTGTGTGTGTGTGTGTGTGTGTGTGTGTGTGTGTGTGTGTGTGTGTGTGTGTGTGTGTTCATGTGCGTGAGTGTGTGGAGGGGTTAGTGGTGTGTGTGCGTGTGTGTGTGCACGGGGGGGTTAGTGGTGTGTGTGTTTGGGTGTGTGTGTGTGTGTGCGTGGAGGAGTTAGTGGTGTGTCTGTGTGTGTGTGCAGAGGGGGTTAGTGGTGTGTGTGTGTGTGTGTGTGTGTGTGTGTGTGTGTGTGTGTGTGTGTGTGTGTGTGTGTGTGTGTGTGTGTGTGTGTGTGTGTGTGTGTGTGTGTGTGTGTGTGTGTGTGTGCGGATGGGTTAGTGGCGTGTGTGTGTGGGTGTGTGTAATCTGATGTCTGTCCCTCTGTAGGGGGCGGTCACGTGGACTTTGATGATTTCTGTACTGAGCTGATGGGCCCTAGGATGCTGGCTGAGACGGCTCACATGATGGGGATGAGGGAGGTACGAAGTGCTTTCAAACAGGTGAGAGAAAGACACTAGGGAGTGTGCAAGATCCAAGGGAGGTTAAATGCAAGTAGAAAGGGTGATATCAGACAGGTGTGAGGACCCTACGGAGTGTACAGTGCTTTCAAATAACTTGATTAGAGGATGCAAGTGGTGCGTTCTCTAATCATTATGAATGATAACAGAGTGAAAGTTAAAGTGGAACTGACAGCGTTTAAGCAATGTGAATTTTTTTCATTTTCTTTTTTTTACATTTTCTGAAAAGCGAACGCTTAGATAGGGTCATTTTCACGTTTTCATGAATCCATAGAATGTTTGGAAATTATATAGAGAAAGGCATTCCTGAAAGTTCTATAGCAATATAGAGTGGGAAAGGGGCCGTGCGTTTGGACAATTAATAGACACTGCAGTAAATAAATCCTTTATAAATATCCACTTATGTACATGTGATGCTGTATATAGAATTTTAAGATATTACAACAAAAGATTCAAATAATATTTGTCCAGCTTTTGCTGCTGTGCTTGTAGATGTGTATAGTATGCTGCGACCCTCGTGAAAAAGTATTTAATAACTCCAAATAACAACAACGTAGCTATCGGTTGTTGTGACATCTACACTTAAAACATGTGGAATGCAGCATTGCTAAATGGTACACTCATTTTTTACATTTAAGTCATTTAGCAGACGCTCTTATCCAGAGCGACTTACAGTAGAGTGCATACATTTTTATTACATTTTACATTCTGAGACGCTATGCCAATTGTGCGTCGCCCCACGGACCTCCCGGTTGCGGCCGGCTGCGACAGAGCCTGGGCGCGAACCCAGCCCAGCCTGGGCGCGAACCCAGAGACTCTGGTGGCGCAGCTAGCACTGCGATGACCACTGCGCCACCCGGGAGGGTGATAGACTCACAGCTGCCACACACGCCACCCACTCAACATGTATTGTAGCCAGCCTAGGCTAATGTTCAAATGTTGCTGTGATAGGCCTACATGCTTCTCCTTTGCATGGTGCTTTGTTGCAGGTTATGTTTTCTGGTTATTCCCTCTCAAGCTTTAAAACCCAAGCCAGAGTGCAACCTTTCGGTAGACTAGCTAGAACTGTGTCTGTACACTTTGCCTCCACCGCACGCTGTAAGCAGCGCAGTCGACGTTGGATTCACCTATGCGAGCGGCACCAGGCTGTAACCTCTTAAAGGAGATGAGACAACTGTTGATTTGTGTGTCCAATTGGGCCCGTGGGCCTTATGTTTGACACGTGCCCCTTTCGGTTAGCCGGGTTATGTCTGCTTTCTGATCATAGCCCTGGCTAGTTTGATACATTCCCAGCCTTAGTTACAGTCATCCGTTTTCTTTCTCTCAAGATATTGAGTCATTGGAACTGGAACAGAGCATCCCGAATGGGTGGAAGCAGCAAACAATGTACCAGACCAGCTGTGATTTACAACCTCACTGGACTACACATAATACACCATAATGCAAAATAATCATGTTTTTTTTTTTTTTTTTTTTTTTACAAATTCATTAAAAATGAAAAGCTCAAATGTCTTGAGTCAATAAGTATTCAACCCCTTTGTTCTGGCAAGTCTAAATAAGTTCAGGAGTAAACATTTGCTTAACAAGTCACATAATAAGTTGCATGGACTCACTCTGTGTGCGATATTAATAGTGGTTATCATGATTTCTGAATAATTACCTCATCTCTGTACTCCACACATACAGTTATCTGTGACGTCCCTGAGTCGAGGCTCAGTCAAGGAGGGAATTTCAAACACAGATTCAAACACAAAGACCAGGGAGGTTTTCCAATGCCTCGCACCTATTGGTAGATGGGTAGACATAAATAAAAAAGTGAACATTGAATATTCCTTTGAGTAAGCTAGTAACTACACTTTGGATGGTGTATCAATACTCCCAGCCACTACAAAGACAAGGGCGTCCTTCCTAACTCAGGGAGGAAACCGTTCAGGGATTTCACCATGAGGCCCATTGTGACATTAAAAAAGTTACAGAGTTTAATGGCAGTCATAGGAAGAAACTGAGGATGGATCAACAACATTGTAGTTTACTCCACAATACTAACCTAGTTGACAGAGTGAAAAGAATGAAGCCTGTACAGAATACAAATATTCCAAAACATGCATCCTGTTTGCAACAAGGCAAAGCAAATAACTTTTTGTTCTGAATACAAGGTGTTATTCCTGGGGAAAATCCAATACAACACAAAAAAATATCTTAGAGACTTACCCAGATAGACTCACAGCTGTAATCACTGGCAAAGATGCCTCTACAAAGTATTAACACAGGGGTGTGAATACTTGCTGTATGTACAGGGCCTTCTGAAAGTATTCAGACCCCTTGACTTTTCCCACATTTTGTTACATTACATTACAGCCTTATTCTAAAACGGATTTAATTAAAAGAAGAACTCAGCAATCTACACACAATACCCCATAATGACAAAGCGAAAACAGAAATTTTGAATGTTTTGCACATTTATAAAAAAAATACAAAACTGAAATACCTTATTTACATAATTATTCAGACCTTTTGCTATGAGACTCTAAATTGAGCTCAGGTGCATCCTGTTTACATTGATCATCATTGAGATGTTTCTACAACTTGATTGGAGTCCACCTGTGGTAAATTCAATTGATTGGACATGATTTGGTAAGGCACACAGCTGTCTATATTATGTCCCACAGTTGACTGTGCATGTCAGAGCAAAATCCAAACCATGAGGGAGAAGGAATTGTCTGTAGAGCTCCATAACAGGATTGTGTCGAGGCACAGATCTGGGGAAGGGTACCAAAAAATGTCTGCAGCATTGAAGGTCCCCAAGAACACAGTGGCCTCCATCATTCTTAAATGGATGAAGTTTGGAACCACAGAGACTCTTCCTAGAGCTGGCCACCCGGCCAAACTGAGAAATCTGGGGAGAAGGGCCTTGGTCAGGGAGGTGACCAAGAACCCGATGGTCACTTTGACAGAGCTCTAGAGTTCTTCTGTGGAGATGGGAGAGCCTTCCCTGCAGGACAACCATCTCTGCAGCACTCCAATAATATGGCCTTTATGGTAGAGTGGCCAGACGAAAGCCACTCCTCAGTAAAACGCACATGACAGCCCGCTTGGAGTTTGCCAAAAGGCACCTGAAGACTGAATACTTATAGGGTCTGAAAACTTATGTAAATGTGATATTTCCTTTTTAATTTTTAATAAATGAGCAAACATTTCTAAAAACCTGTTTTTTGCTTTGTCATTATCGGTTATTGTTCGTAGATTGATAAGGAAAAAAACGATTTAATCAATTTTAGAATTAGGCTGTAACCTAACAACAAAAAAAAAAAGTAGAGGGGTTTGAATACTTTCCGAAGGCACTGTAAATAAGATATTTCTGTATTCCAATTTAAATAAATTAGCAAAAAAATCCTTTAAACATGTTTTCACTTTTTCATCATGGGGTATCCCCTCCTCTCCCCCTCCCCCAGTTTGACAGCGACGGAGATGGGCGCATCACCTTGGAGGAGCTGAAGGACAGCATGAAGGCCCTGCTGGGTGAGAAGCTGAAGAAGGGCGAGCTGGAGGAGATCCTCCAGGATATCGACCTCAACAAGGACGGCGGAATAGACTTCGACGGTGAGTGGAGGAGGTGGATAAGGGGGGGAGGATGGGGGGCGTTGAGGCTGGAGGAGAGAGGGAGGGGGTAAGAGGGACAGAGGGGATGGGAGAGGGGATAAGGGTCAAGAGAGGGGAGAGGATGAGGGAGGGAGAGAGGAGAAGGTAGGAGAAGGGAAAGGATAGGAGAGGGAGTTGACAGAAAGAAAGTAGGTCCTAGGAGAGAGGAGGGGAGAGGAGGAAAGAGCAGAGATTAGGACAGTGAAGGTAAGGTGTGTGGATAACCCAATCCAATCTCCTCAGTAGTCATCAGTACTCATCAGTACCCATCAGTAGTGCATTAAGGTAATCATTACAATGCACATATTGCGGACATGAGTCGGGTATGGCTGCTCATGGTCACATGATGAGGTAGCCCCGCCAGCAAACTTCAAAAGCAGTATCTGCTGTTAAACCAAAATGGAACTTCTAATCGTCTAAAAGAGGGTTCCCCAACTGGCGGCACGCGGGTCAAATTTGGCACGTGGGTGATTTTATTTGGCACCCTGTTTTCTGAGCAAAAAAAAATATATTGTTTTTTGTATTATTATTTTTGGTTGGACATAAAATACTGTAAAAGTGATTTTAATTTTGGAAATCTGTTCCAAAGTATTTCCACGCATAATAGAGAGATATATGTGATCGTATACAAATGTAAGCAAGGTTTGAAATTATTATGTTTTAGTCAAATGTTATATTTATTTGGAAATATTGCGGCCAATTTGCAGTCTACAAATGATTTGCAATTATGTGCCAGCCCCCTGACAATCCATTCAAGAAAAAATTAGCTAGCAGCTGAATCTAGATGATCCCTGGTCTAAAACGTTGGTTACACCTGTGGGAGACCAGGGTTCATATCCTGCACGTTACATTGGCACCCAACGTGGAGCGGTCTCTCATGGGGAAGTAGGTGTGATTGTAGTGGACATGAATCGGGCATGGTTGCTCATGGTCACCTGATGAAGTAGCCCTGCCTGCGAACTTCAAAACTAGAGTCTGCCCTCAGACCAAGGGAGTACTTTATTTTTTGTCTGAGACGGTTACTCCCGTGGGAGACCCGGGTCCACACATGCACAGTCACACATGGCACACACACCTTAGGACTGCTCAAAGACGCCACACTTCGCACGGTTTCAAACCAGCGCACACACACACACCTCTCAATAACTATAAAACAAGACCTGTCTCATGTCCCTCAGTAAGCACCCCCCAAAAAAATGCATGCTTGTGTTTGTCCAAGCCAATCGAAGTCCCAATCAATAATAATCATTGGAAACATGATTATTATTGAGTGCCTGCGTTAGCAGGGGATCAATAAGCAGGTGGCACACTCATTATCAACAATTAGCACATGGGGCGATACAACTAGCCTATCCCTCTTACTGAGCCCTCCAGCCATCTCGATAAATCAATTGTTGAAGTTTAGAAGACAAGACATTGTCTGAGATCCAAATGGCACCCTATTCCATACATAGTGCACTACTTAAGTCATTCAACAGCCAAGGCCTTAAAGAAGCATAATGGAAAATGTAACCAGAATTGACAGAGGGACTGAAATTATGGGATGGATGGGGCCTGCCTATGGTTGTTTGATGGCTACTACTGGCTGGAGCCATGTTGTGATTATGCTTGGTTAACCAATTGGTTCAAAAAACTAAACAGACAGGGAAACAGGAAGGAGGAAACGGGCAGCTAGACAGGAAGGGAGATTTATGAGAGGGGTGATGGGATGCAACCTCAGAGCATTTTGTATGATTATGCATGTAAAACCATAACACTCCATTTAGTATGACATATTATGGTTCGTATGGTGTCCGTCATCCATTTTGTATGATATGTTGCGAAATACAATTTATATTAGAAACTTAGCAAAAAATGAAACAGCCCTTTTTCAGGACCCTGTCTTTCAAAGATAATTCGTAAAAATCCAAAGAACTTCACAGATCTTCATTGTAAAGGGTTTAAACACTGTTTCCCATGCTTGTTCAATGAACCATAAACAATTAATGAACATGCACCTGTGGAACGGTAGTTAAGACACTAATAGCTTACAGATGGTAGGCAATTAAGGTCACAGCTATGAAAACTTAGGACACTAAAGAGGCCTTTCTACTGACTCTGAAAAGCACCAAAAGAAAGATGCCCAGGGTCCCTGCTCATCTGCGTGAACGTGCCTTAGGCATGCTGCAAGGAGGCATGAGGACTGCAGATGTGGCCAGTGCAATAAATTGCAATGTCCGTACTGTGAGACGCCTAAGACAGAACTACAGGGAGACAGGACGGACAGCTGATCATCCTCACAGTGGCAGACCATGTGTAACAACACCTGCACAGGATCGGTACATCCGAACATCACACCTGCGGGACAGGTACAGGATGGCAACAACAACTGCCCGAGTTACACCAGGAATGCACAATCCCTCCATCAGTGCTCAGACTGTCTGCAATAGGCTGAGAGAGGCTGGACTGAGGGCTTGTAGGCTTGTTGTCAGACAGGTCCTCACCAGACATCACCGGCAACAACATCGCCTATAGGCACAAACCCACCGTCACTGGACCAGACAGGACTGGCAAAAAGTGCTCTTCACTGACGAGTCGTGGTTTTGTCTCAGCAGAGGTGATGGTCGGATTCGCGTTTATCGTCGAAGGAATGAGCATTACACCTAGGCATGTACTCTGGAGCGGGATCAATTTGGAGGTGGAGGGTCCGTCATGGTCTGGGGTGGTGTGTCACAGCATGATCGGACTGAGATTGTCATTGCAGGCAGTCTCAACGCTGTGCCTTACAGGGAAGACATTCTCCTCCCTCATGACATGACCCTCCAGCATGAAAATGTATTTTTAAATGTTTTATTTATTTAACCTTTATTGAACTAGGCAAGTCAGTTAAGAACAAATTCTTATTTACAATGACGGCTTACCGGGGAACAGTAGGTTAACTGCCTTGTTCAGAGGCAGAACGACAGATTTTTAACTGGTCAGCTCGGGGATTTGATCTAGTTTCGGTTACTGGCCCAACGCTCTAACCACTAGGCTACCTGCCGCGACAATGCCACCAGCCATACTGCTCGTTCTGTGCATGAATTCCTGCAAGACAGGAATGTCAGTGTTCTGCCATTGCCAGCGAAGAGCCCGGATCTCAATCCCACTGAGCACGTCTGGGACCTGTTGGATCGGAGGGTGAAGTTGTCTGTGATGAGATTTGAATTAGCAAATTTGGGGTTGCTAGACATTCATATTATACATCAACCCATCCACCCCACTTAAGTAACAATCTTTCTGATGTAACCATACCAAACGTAACGTATCATACTAAATGCAGTGTGTTGGATTTACGAACAGAATTATACGAAATGTTCTGAGACCAGGTTGTGGGATGAATTCCAATGCAACCCCTATAGTCTCTACATCAACCCTATGCACACCTATGGACCTGAGGTGGGTCAGGTGTGTTTAAGAAATATGCCCTGTGATAGGTTGGGTGTAGATTACAGCATATTGCTTCATACCTGTCCATTTCTTCCAGATATACAAGTGCCCGGGGCCAGTGGTAGGTAGGTGTATGGGCTTGGGAATCGATTTGGAAACTCGAATTGGACACAAATGAACTGGTTATTTTACAGCCCCACAATGTACCTAGTTTTAACTAAGAAATGACTAGGTCGTTACACCTACTGAATTCTTTGGATTACTATCCAGTACCCACTAAACACAAGGTCCATAGAGCACAAACACTAGCGTAAAAATGACTGTCATATAGGACTGTAAAATCAAGGGTCACCCTCAAAACTAAAATAGTGCCCCCCCCCCCCCCCCCCCCGCCTGTCTTTTTTAATTAACTGCGTACAGAATGGAAATGACATTGTTATTATCATCACACCGTGAGTTCTATTGGCATCCAATGCATTTTAATGAGGGCAGGATGTAAACATGGTGTTGTGTCTTATGTTGCCCCCTGGTTCTAATCAATGGATCTGGTGCTGTGTCTGTCTCTCCCCCCTGCAGAGTTTGTCATGATGCTGTCGTCGCGGTAGCCTGCCTCAGCCATCAGACTAACTAGCAAGACGCACTGGATGAGGTCTGGATCACCAAAGTGACACAATTCTTGTGTCAATTTCCTGTAGCATTGTGCATAATGTCTGTATGAAATGATTTTGCATATTCATCAGATTTAGATCTGAATGATTTTCTAGTGGAAAGACTTAGATTGTAAGATAACAATTTAGGTCAAATTGTTGCCTTTTTAAAAATGATTTACAATAAACTGGTTTAAGCAATGCAACAGAGGGCGAAGGGTGAGTTATGAAATAAGACTAGTGTTGCATACTCACCACTGCTATGTAAGAGCCATGTCGCCACCTTGTGGAAGCATTCTGAACAACCAATTGAACAGAATGTCCTGAATGTACCAAGCGTTTCCTGATGACGTAAAACCCAATGTATACCACTGGGATCGGGATGGTTACATTGACAATGGGTTACATTCATGGGTTACATTTAGTCCATACGTTAACATAATACCACTTGAGGCTTCGAGTTGAAAAAATGAGTTCATTTATTATTGAAAATTGATAATTTAAACAATCGAAGAAAAAGCATGATCTGTCCAAAAACAAAATGGTTCAAACGAAACAAAGCCGCGATTGACATACATTATACACATTGTTAACGATTCGGGCCATGAGGCGGCTAAAGAAATGACAAATAATTAACACAAATATCAGAATTACTAGTACGGCAAAAGGAACGCTAACCAAGCCGTCGCATTGTGCCATTCAAAGCAAAACACTAAAATGGTATAAGGCAAAAATTAGTCTGAAATCGACCACCCCAGATATATTCACCTATATTAGTCCTTTTTCTGACAAAAGGCAGGCGACTGCTTTTTACTTGACAACAGGGGGACCTTTAACCCTTGCAGTGCTGAATGCAGGTCATTGTTTAGTGTTTTTTCTTTGTTCTTTTCACTGTGTCACAATATTGCAAGTTCCCCTTTTGTGATTTTGTACATACAAACATACTGTCAAAATATATATTTATATATCTGTCCTTAAAAATTACTTCCGTTAACTTTGAATTTAAACAGGAAGTTGAAACTTTTGGCCTAGAAGAGAGATAGGAAATACAACACTCGAGTCACATGGATGACTTTTGATGTTTCTCTCAAGAATCGATAACTCGGAATGGGAAACATCTCCAATGCAAAATCAATGACGCTTCCTAAGCTATCGGGATTCAAGAGGTTCGTATCCACTGAGAAATGACAACAAAAACAAAACCCCAGAGTAATTCATGTATATTGGAAGTGTGGATATTTTTGAGTTGTGCCTTGTTTTCAACTATGATAAAAACTCTTAAAGAGAACAGAACTTGGGAGCGTTGCGAGACCACAGTCCAACATCTGTAGCTATACTACAGACTGGACAAAATGGCTGCCACAAGGTTTTTCTTTCTGAAGTCTTGGAAGAGAACAAAACATTTATGAAAAAGTAAAAACTTGGGAGACATTAATAAAAAAGGGGGAAGCTCTCTTTTCCACCAGGGTTCACCACCGCCAGGTGGCAGCGGTGAAGGAAGTTGTGCGTTTAGTCAACAGAGAGAAGTGACAGAGGGGATTAATGATCGGAAGAGTAAGATTCACACTTTTTTTTTTTCAGTGTAATTGTAAGGCTGCACCATCCCACTTGTTGGGCTTTGTAGTACACAAACAATTCTTGTACCCCCTCCCTCCATATGTTTGTTACCACCAACCTTCTACAATTCACCCCCCCAACCCCCCCCCCCGTCAGAATTAATTTCAGCATTTGGGATTTGCACAGAAGCACCGTCCACCCATAGAAACAAACAAACATCCACCCTTCTACCCTTCAACAGTGACCAAATAGAGACAGAGAGGCTGCTTGGGTCGTCTTGAGTAGACAAGACAACGGAGACATCTCTTCACCAATTTCTCTCTTTCTTTCTCTCTCTCTCTCTAGTAAGCAAGCTGACAGTGGCAGGTGTTGAGGGTGGTTGGTGCCACTGTTGAGGCCAGCGTTGAGTATAGACAGAAAGTCCTTTCTTGTTTTCACCAACATCACAGAGAGAGAGAAAGAGAGAGACATCTATCTCAGCCTACCAAAAACCAGAGACAAGATCGCCCCTGGAGGGTGGAGAGAGAGACGGAGAGAGAAAGCGTCATTACAAGAGATAAGACCAGTTCTTAGAATTCGGCTGATTTCTCAACCGTCTGTGGATTCTCGCTGATGTAGCTAGCTGGTGTCTGATAGCTGTCGTGCTGCTAAAGCTAGCTGTCGTGTTGCTAAAGCTAGCTGTCGTGCTGCTAAAGCTAGCTGTCGTGCCGCTAAAGCTAGCTGTCGTGCTGCTAAAGCTAGCTGTTGGATCGCTAAAGCTAGCTGTCGTGCCGCTAAAGCTAGCTGTCGTGTTGCTAAAGCAAGTTGTCGTGCCGCTAAAGCTAGCTGTCGTGCCGCTAAAGCTAGCTGTCGTGCCGCTAAAGCTAGCTGTCGTGCCGCTAAAGCTAGCTGTTGTGCCGCTAAAGCTAGCTGCTTATGTGACCGGGATCTTGCTGGTGTCTTAGAAGTGTTGTGTGACTGTCTTCTCAGGGAGATGTCTCATTGATGTCTCACTGTCCAGATGTCTCACGGATGTCTTGTGGCGGACACCTCAGCAGCAATAAATAGCGAAATCCGATGTATGGAGTCATAGGACTCTGTGTTGTTAGATGTGGTATGGAGGTACATGGTGCAGGAACCAGGGTGTAGTAAGTAGTTGTGGTCAGGTGGAACTCTACTCTTCTACTCGTTGGGGATGCTCTGCAGGTAGGAGAGGATGTGCTGGATCTTGACCAGGCGTTCGCGCAGCGTGGTCATGGAAAGCACCGACAGCTGGTAGCGAGGGTCGATGGGCAGCACGGCCAGCAGCCACCAGCAGCAAGCCGGACCGTTGGGTGTCGCCTGGAAGAGAGGAGTAGAGGAAAGGAAAAATCACTGACCAGAAACATATCATCACTCACCCAAAACAATGGGTAGACAATGGACAGACAATGTGATTGGATAGGTTTAAACACTATCGTCATGACCTTGCCATCTGAAAGACTAGGTGGAATAATTGCCATATTGGCTACTCCAATCCAATCATTTCAGATCTATAAGGAACTTGAGAGTAGAGGCTAGCGAGTCAGCCGCAGTTCAGTACATGCCTTACATGAGACAGATATAATGGAGACACTTTAGATTTACAAGATGTAGTAACACATTTAGAGAGTCGGTATCTTAAATAGGCTGTTCTTATAATTGAGCCAAGAATCTCAGAAAATGACTGATGTGGTGAATTAGCATCCATCTTAAGCAACTTGAAACTAATCTGCCATTTATTGGATGTTGCTGTGTCAGTTACATGTTGGTTATTATAAACTGGGTGGTTCGAGCCCTGAATGCTGATTGGTTGAAAGACGTGGTATATTAGACCATATACCACAGGTATGACAAAACATTTCTTCATAGAAACACACACACACGCGCAGTGGAAATGTAATCTATTCTTAACTATGGTTCATCCCCAGACACTCATCATTAATCCTAGTATCTCCATATATAGCCAGGGTCCAGCCACACATTATCCCAATTATATAACTGTACCATTCCAAATGTTCCATGAAAAATGCTGTGCCTCCATTGGATATTGCGCGTCCAATTGTATATCTGTGTGTGTCTGTGACGTAAGTGTAGAGGATAAGGGGTGGACACCTTCCTCCAGAGGATTAGTTAAGAATTACCCACAATGATCTATTCTAGATCAGCGGAGAAAGCATAGAAATAGATTCTGTTTCTATGGGAGCGACACTCCACACCATTCTCTAACACGGCATTAACGAAGCTACTTCCTGTCTGTAAACCTGGGTCGTATTCATTTAAGAACCAAAATGGAAGAAAGCCTGAAACAGGGAGGGGGACTAACTGAACTTGTCCAATTAAGAAACGATCATGTTCATACACTTTTGCAAAACATTTTGCTACAGTGAGCCCTAATGAATGATCCTGAAAAAGGAGAGGGGGGAAAAAACACTATATGATGGGATGTGGTTTGTGTCTTAGCTCACCTGTATGCCAGTTAAAACCTGGACACACACACACACACACACACACACACACAATGTACGGTTTGTGTCTTAGCTCTTACCTGGATGTCGGGCTCTCTCTCGGGCATGGCCCCGAAGTGCTGAAGGATCTGGTTGCGGAAGCGGTTCTTGAGGTTCTGGAACCAGGTGCGCGCTTGTTCGTAGACGGCGTCGTGGAGCTGCTGCAGCTGTGTCAGCTCCTCGTCGTCGCTCACCTGTCAATCAATCAATTCATTTTAACCATACAAGAGGGATGTTAGCTTTGAAAGCATAGATTGGAGTGTAGGATTCAACAAAACACCACACTACCATAATCCATGAACAGATAGACGGCCTCTACAATTTCGTTTTTACAGGAGGCCTTCTAAATCAAAGGGTGAATAATGAAATGAAAAGTGGATTATTCAAATTAAAATATGAGGCTAATTCAAGCTGTGCTAAACTTGTAAGCGGGTGTGAGTGGGACTTATTATCAAGGTATTCACACCTATGGAAAATGGATTTCAATATCATTTTCTCTCCATTTGTGTTTTTTATTGTATAATAGAGGATTATTTTGTGATCCTTTCTTTACAAATAAAAATATAACCAAATATATGACATATTTTTTCTTCTTATCCGAACCAATATTTTCAGATAAGAGAACATGGGTTCTTACCCTGGTATCCTCCAGGTACTTGATGTCGGCGATGCAGTACCCGTCCTTCATCCCGCGGGTCAGCACCCGGAACCTCTTCCCTCCGATGGTGTCCACCACGGAACGCCCGTCCGGGAGGAAGTGGACGCTCCGGATGATGAGCATGCAGCCGTACTCCACAAATCTGAAACGGGAATATTCCGAATTTTACAGTTATAATCATATAGTCATTTAAAGGTGATTTGCCAATGGTCTATATTGCTAAATTAAAGTTGCATACATAATTACACTTAGCAGGAGCTTTTGTACAAAGCGACTTAATCATGCCTGTATACATTTTACGTGAGGGTGGTCCCAAGAATCGAACCAACTATCCTGGCATGGCAAGTGCCACGCTCTACCAACTGAGCTACAGAGGAGAACAAATACACTGCTCAAAAAAATAAAGGGAACACTTAAACAACACAATGTAACTCCAAGTCAATCACACTTCTGTGAAATCAAACTGTCCACTTAGGAAGCAACACTGATCGACAATAAATTTCACATGCTGTTGTGCAAATGGAATAGACAAAAGGTGGAAATTATAGGCAATTAGCAAGACACCCCCCAAAACAGGAGTGATTCTGCAGGTGGTGACCACAGACCACTTCTCAGTTCCTATGCTTCCTGGCTGATGTTTTGGTCACTTTTGAATGCTGGCGGTGCTCTCACTCTAGTGGTAGCATGAGACGGAGTCTACAACCCACACAAGTGGCTCAGGTAGTGCAGTTAATCCAGGATGGCACATCAATGCGAACTGTGGCAAAAAGGTTTGCTGTGTCTGTCAGCGTAGGGTCCAGAGCATGCAGGCGCTACCAGGAGACAGGCCAGTACATCAGGAGACGTGGAGGAGGCCGTAGGAGGGCAACAACCCAGCAGCAGGACCGCTACCTCCGCCTTAGTGCAAGGAGGTGCACTGCCAGAGCCCTGCAAAATGACCTCCAGCAGGCCACAAATGTGCATGTGTCAGCATATGGTCTCACAAGGGGTCTGAGGATCTCATCTCGGTACCTAATGGCAGTCAGGCTACCTCTGGCGAGCACATGGAGGGCTGTGCGGCCCCACAAAGAAATGCCACCCCACACCATGACTGACCCATCGCCAAACCGGTCATGCTGGAGGATGTTGCAGGCAGCAGAACGTTCTCCACGGCGTCTCCAGACTCTGTCACGTCTGTCACATGTGCTCATGTGCTCAGTGTGAACGTGCTTTCATCTGTGAAGAGCACAGGGCGCCAGTGGCGAATTTGCCAATCTTGGTGTTCTCTGGCAAATGCCAAACGTCCTGCACGGTGTTGGGCTGTAAGCACAACCCCCACCTGTGGACGTCGGGCCCTCATACCACCCTCATGGAGTCTGTTTCTGACCGTTTGAGCAGACACATGCACATTTGTGGCCTGCTGGAGGTCATTTTGCAGGGCGCTGGCAGTGCACCTCCTTGCAGAAAGTCGGAGGTAGCGGTCCTGCTGCTGGGTTGTTGCCCTCCTACGGCCTCCTCCACATCTCCTGATGTACTGGCCTGTCTCCTGGTAGCGCCTGCATGCTCTGGACACTACGCTGACAGACACAGCAAACCTTTTTGCCACAGTTCGCATTGATGTGCCATCCTGGATTAACTGCACTACCTGAGCCACTTGTGTGGGTTGTAGACTCCGTCTCATGCTACCACTAGAGTGAGAGCACCGCCAGCATTCAAAAGTGACCAAAACATCAGCCAGGAAGCATAGGAACTGAGAAGTGGTCTGTGGTCACCACCTGCAGAATCACTCCTGTTTTGGGGGGTGTCTTGCTAATTGCCTATAATTTCCACCTTTTGTCTATTCCATTTGCACAACAGCATGTGAAATTTATTGTCAATCAGTGTTGCTTCCTAAGTGGACAGTTTGATTTCACAGAAGTGTGATTGACTTGGAGTTACATTGTGTTTTTTAAGTGTTCCCTTTATTTTTTTGAGCAGTGTATATTGCATATGGTCACTGCATAGTCAAATCAGACAGCAATTCGTAGTATTGTGAAAAAAGTATTGGCTCACTGTAAGCAGTCGATTGCAGTGATTTGTCAACGGCCTATTTTGTTTAAGTGAACTTACACAGGGCCGTTGCATAGTCAAGTCAAACGTCAGCATTCAACTCATTTGAGAGAAGGTATCTTGAAACACATAAATATTAGCGTATAGCTTAAATCTCATTCAATATTTTGAATCGTCAATTTCCATCAGGAGGATGCTTCAAAGTTAAATTTGATTTTATATATTCAGTCAAAATCCTATTAGCTAGTATTTTCATAATTCCGCAGGCCCCGCCCCCTCCCTCTCTCGCCCTTTAACTGGTTCTCCAGGGTGAGTTGACAGAAGGTGACGCATTAGTGCGCAGCAGAATGGTGTGTGTGTGTGTGTGTGTGTGTGTGTGTGCGCGCGCATTTGAGGGAGTGTTTACGTGCCAATGTGCGCGCGCGCTTGCCTACGTCAGCAGGTGCTTGTATCGGACGCCACCGCGCCACTGTTCCTACCCTTTCTGAGCGTCGTTGATGCACATCCCAAACTGGCGCGTGCCGGTCTCCATGCAGCGGCGGATCATGAGGCGGTAGCGCGGTTCGAAGACGTGCAGGGGGCAAGGCACGGTCGGGTAGGCCATGGTGCACACAAAGATGGGGACATTCTTCATCAGGCTGCGGAGAGAGAAAGAGAGAGAGAGAGAGAGAGAGAGAGAGAGAGAGAGAGAGAGAGAGAGAGAGAGAGAGAGAGAGAGAGAGAGAGAGAGAGAGAGAGAGAGAGAGAGAGAGAGAGAGAGAGAGAGAGAGAGAGATGATGCTGAGACACTCGAGCATCTCTCACAAGTTAAAGTGATTCAAAGGTGACATGTGCGTTCCAAAGACGAAGTAAAAGTCTATATCAATAGAATTCCATCTAACAGTCAGTGCTAACATTAGGTGAACCTGTCTGCTGTGTGTGTTTTGCATGATCTCTGCTGTATTCATTTTTTTTTTTGTTAAAGTAGGACAACAAGGGTTCAGAGAGAAAAGGGTTCAGAGAGAAGGCAGAAGCCATAGCAATACAATTACCAAAATGGACATTCTAGGTGAATTCTATGTAAGGAGCACAACTCACTCTGCGAGCTCTTGGGTCTCCTCCAAGTGAGTCTTCTGCCGTTCCGACTGCTCCTCAGACAGGTACTGCTTTATGACTCGGTCCAGCACACTGGTGACTGTGTACTTCCTGGCTGCTAGGTACTGGGGGTGGGGGGGTGAGTGAGTGAGAGAGAGAGAGAGAAGGAAGGAAGTAAGGAAAGAAGATTAAGGTTAAGCTTTCTTTTTGAGGACATGCCCTTTAAGAAGAGGTCTTCCCCAAGTTAATGTCCCCTATTTAGTGCACTACTTTTGACCAGGGCCAATCAAAAGTAGTGCACTATATAGGGAATAGGACGCCATTTGAGATGTGCCTTAGCAAAACTAAGGACTCCCTTCCAGTTCTAAGAAAAGCAGGTGCTGAGTCGTGGTTGGTGCTGGTCTCCTCTTACCTCTTTGAGGCTCTCCTTGCAGAGGGGGCACTGGGGTGTGTGGTCCAGACAGCGCTCCAGGCAGTTTTTACAGAAGGTGTGACCGCACGGCGTGGTCACCGGTTCGTAGAACAATCTGATGCAGAGGGAACACTCCAGGTCGTTGGGGTCCAGTAGGTCCCTGGGTACGACTCTGTGAGCTCGCGCTGAGGCTCCCTGGCTCGACGCACCACAGGCCCCTACAGAGGAAGCCACAGGAGGACGTCAAGCACTTCACACACACAAGTAAGCATAAAAACACAGACAGAGCAAAGGTACCTGGAAATGGCTAATGGGACCGTTGCTAATTGATACTGTGGCGACTCCGATTTATAATCCAATTTAAAACAATATAAAGAGCCAGCACTTAAGCTAAACCAGGGTTCCCCAACAGGCGGCCAGCAGGCTGAATTTGGCCCGTGGGTGGTTTTATTTCGCCCCCAAAGTTATTTGATCATACACAAATGGAAGCCAGGTTTGAAATAATTATGTTTCAGTTAAACATTATATCTGTTCGGGCTTCTTGAGGTCAATTTGCAGTCTACAGATTATTAGCAATTATGTTCCGGCCCCCAGACCATCCGCTAAAGAGGAAACTAGTTGATGATCCCTAAGTTTAAATATTCCCTTTTTAATTACGACATACTAGCAGCGGTCTTGATTCCCACCTCCTTGTTTCTTATGCTTGCTCCCGTGACTGTAGACGACGTGGGGTCCGCCCTCGGAGGCCGACAGCTTCCTCTTCAGCAGCACGCCTTTCTCCTGGTCCCCCAGCTGGGGTGCGGAGCACACACGTTTAAGACCCTCATCCAAGCTGCCCAGACCCAGGCCCGGCCCGTGGGCTCGCATCGAATGAGCGCGGCTGAGGCCCGAACGCTCCAGGCTCCCGGAGCGACCCGGCTTCCGGACGGAAAGAGAGGAGGGGGAAGAGAAGTGTGAGAAAGCGAGAGAGTTAAAAAAAAGTTAAAAGGAGTGTTAGACATTGTTGATGCATTTGAAATGAACAAACACCAAACAAATATCAAAACATAATTGACTTTGGAAACTTTTAAGGCCACCCTAGTGATTCAGGGCTGTATCAAGCACACCAGTTAGCGTACCTCGTGTTGTGCGACGGTGCTAGGCTGTGCCGAGGAGGTGCGAGCCTGGACTTGGTGCAGGGCAGGGTGTTTGGCTTTGGCCTGATGCTGTTGGGCTCTGGCCTGGGCGTCCGCTACCACAACTTTACTACGCAGGTGAGGCGATGTGCTCTGCGCCGTCTCCCTCAGGCCCACCTTCACGTTCTCGCCGGCCGGAGACAGCAGGTCGCACAGTATCTGTGGTACACATTGCGTTAGCCATTGGAGCAGTGCAACTGGATCGAAAAATCGGACAAACATGGAGGAATAGGAGCCTAGATCACAAGGAACTTGTAACACGATATCATGACAGATTCACATGAACAGTGTATAAAGAAAATCCCCCAAAACAGTGGATTAGAAGCCAAGTTCTAGAAGAAGGTAATAGTACAATAATAATATAACAAAGTAACACAACGTCCTGACTGAGTCACACTAACACTACACAGTACCGAGCAGGGGACATGAGGCAAGGGTCATTCTCTTTCTAGGAATGCCCTCTCCAGTCAGACAGAGATGTAGTTAGGGGCTAAGTTTAAGGTCTTGAAGCAGTGGGGGGGGGGGGGGGGGGGGGTCTAGGCTATGCCAAGCATGTGCCCCCCGACTAGACCGCAATGCAGTAAATTGGCTGGCCAAAACTGGGAGTGACCACTGGCACCAACGTGGGTTTAGACGCAGAAAAACTTACTTGTCCAGACAATGTGGAAATGTGCCTTTGGGCTTCACAATAACACGATTGACGTCAAAAACTTAAAAAAAAGTTTCAATCTGCAGTCGGGATCACTTGTCGAAAATAAACGTGTGTCAGTTGTTGCACCCGCTCTGTCACTCTACCTCCACCCAATCCCTCTCGTCCTATATATGTATCAGTTATTCTCCTCCTCTTCTGTGTTTCACCTTTCTTTCGCTCTCTCAGCCCATTACATGTTATTAGATGCTGACGAACCCGCCGGGCCCCGTTCCAATCGCTTTAAATCCATCTAATCCTCATCCATTCCCCCATTACTCCCAGAACGGCCAACTTTCGTATCTGCTAACCTGGGGCCCGTCCAGGATCACAAGATGGGGAATTTGTGTTTACGTCGGCATTTAAAAGGAGATGTATAAAGCCCACCTTATGATATTGGCTACTCACCGTGTTAGAGGAGTTCAAGAAAACACAAAACACACCTTCGCTCAGGCACACAGGCACAAACATCCCACGGACAATCCCACATAGCTCTTGTCAATCAAACCTCGAGAGCAGGTTGCAGACGATACCCTTCCTGGGCAGAAAGAGAAGCCATTCGCATTCGACAACTCAACCAAACAAAGCTCTTCCTCAAGAGCGAACCAACAAGAACGCAAAGCCACACGATCAACGACACGATCAAAGTAACACAGGCCTACTTCCTGTCACTCCGCCAGAGTACTACCCTGACGTTGCACATAGCCTCGGAACACCCTGTCAGCGATTGAGATCGGACAACGGTCCACAGTGTCTCTGGCTTACATAACAGTACTTTGTCTCAGTCCCAAATTACACCCTAGTCCCTACATAGTGCACGACGTAGGTCTCTGGTCAAACGTCATGTCCTATACAGGGAATAGGGTGCCATTTTGGGATGACGATTTTGTCTAATGCGGTTTGTGTCATTACAGGAGGGGAGACTCACGAGGGCCGACTCACTCGAAAGTAAACGTATGTCATTTGGTTACAGAAACTGCATGAAAACACAGCCTTCGGTCGAAGCTTCAAAAACATGGGAGTCTAAGTCGGGATGTGGCGTTGAGGGAGGGAGGAAAATATTTGGAACGCTTTATTTTAACTGAGACACTATGTTAATTAGTGAATATAGCACAATTGATTACTACCCAAGACTTACTTCTTCGTCGTGGCGCTTCAATTGTAACAAATAACGTAAAGTACCAACTGCTACCAAGTACTTTTATAGCACGTACCAAATAGATACAAGTGGTAATAGGACAATAAAGTGTAACCAAAAAGAGGAGCAAAGCGATGGATAGGCCTAACTATGCCCATTCCAACTCTTTTTTCAACAGGGTGTCAACAAAAACAAGAAATACGCTTTACTGCGCTCTGAACGCTTTACTGCTTTACTGCGCTCTGAACTTCAACTAAGTCTGACAGGTGATTCATCATGGAAGCAAAACTCACAGTGCACCATAGGCACTGCATTTTCCGTCACCCGCAAAAACAGACGCTTTTCTCTATAAATAATGTGATGTTGTTATTAAGGCCGCTGTCAGCCCGATATGTTCCATCTCTCACGCAAGAGCCTAAGGGCTTGATTCCATTAGGCCGATGCTAAGGATAATAACCTAGCTAGCCGATGTGAGGCTATCAGCAAAGGAAGGCACACAGTGTTCCTTTTCATGGATGGTAAGCAAATCTGTACCGGGAAACGCATGGCTTAAGTAAGACAAAAGGGGGTACTCAGAGAGCAACTGGCTTCTTATGAAACGGACTATGGCGCTAAGGGGTCAAACGCTCCTAGCAAACTCTTCACAAAGCAAACTCTTCACAAAGAAAAGAAAGACATTGAGAAGATACAATATCTCCTTTCACTCATGGCAAGTCCCAAAGCTTCCAGGAAGAGTAAGGGGACTTAACCATCCGTGCCAAAGCAAATGAGTTCAACAACAACATCACTCTCCCTCCCAACTCCTTCTCTCACCATTTCCACCTCTCGTTTTGCCAGGGTGAAGTCCTCGTCCAGGGCCAGACAGTGGAGGAAAACCTGCAGCGAGTCGTCCACCTGGCCCATGTCCTGGAGCACCTTGGCCTTCCAGTAGAAACCCTGGGAGAGAGAGAGAGAGAGGGACGGGGACGGGGTTATAAAGAGTGTAAGACTTCCAGTGGAGACTCTGGGAGATAGGTTTATGTCGCTGCATTTCAACTGGAAGATACTGTAATTGAACGACAGTCAGAGGGTGAACCGCTAGAGAAAATGAGAGAGAGAGAGAGAGAGAGAGAGAGAGAGAGAGAGAGAGAGAGAGAGAGAGAGAGAGAGAGAAAGAGAGCGAGAAAGAGAGCGAGAGAGAAAGTGAGAGAGAAAGTGAGAGAGAAAGAGAGAGAGAAAGAGAGAAAGAGAGAAAGAGAGAGAGAGAAAGAGAGAGAGAGAAAGAGAGAGAGAGAGAAAGAGAGAGAGAGAGAATTTGGTATTTTACTAGGATCCCCATTAGCTGTTGTAAAAGCAGCAGCTACTACTCCTTGGGTCCACACAAAACACTAAACATGACATAATACAGAACATTATAGACAAGAACAGGTTAAGGACAGAACTACGTCAATTAAAAAAAAACATATTTTAAAAAGGCACAATATCAATACATACACACAAACTATCCAGGTCAAATAGGGGAGAGGCTTTGTTTCCGTGAGGTGTTGCTTTATCTGTTTTTTTAAAACCAGGTTTGCCGTTCACTTGAGCAATATGAGATGGAACGGAGTTCCATGCAATAATGGGGTTCAATATAATACTGTGCGCTTTCTTGAATTTGTTCTGGTTGCATGTCTGGTGGGGTAAGTGTGTGTGTGTCAGAGCTGTGTGTAAGTTGACTATGCAAACAATTTGGGATTTTCAACACATTCATGTTTCTTATAAAAAGAAGAAGTGATGCAGTCAGTCTCTCCTCAACTCTTCGCCAAGAGAGACTGGCACGCATGGTATTTATACCAGCCCTCTGATGACAATGAAGAGCAAGACGTGCCGCTCTGTTCTGTGCCAGCTGCAGCTTAACTAGGTCTTTCCTTGCAGCACTCGACCACACGACTGGACAATGATCAAGATAAGATAGAACTAGAGCCTGCAGGACTTGCTTTTTTGAAAAGTGGTGTCAAAAAAGCAGAGCATCGCTTTATTATGGACAGACCTCTCCCCATCTTTACAACCATTAAATCTATATGTTTTGACCATGACAGTTCACAATCTAAGGTAGCACCAAGTAACTTAGTCTCCTCAACTTGTTCAACAGTCACAGCATTCATTACCAGATTCAGCTGAGGTCTAGAACTTAGAGAATGATTTGTACCAAATACAATGCTCTTACTTTTAGAGATGTTCAGGTCCAGTTTATTACTGGCCACCCATTCCAAAACTGACTGCAACTCTTTGTTAAAGGTTTCAGTGACTTCGTTAGCTGTGGTTGCTGTTGCGTATATGGCTGTATCATCAGCACACATGGACACACAGGCTTTGTTTAATGCCAGTGGCAGGTCATTGGTAAAAATAGAAAAGAGTAGAGGGCCTAGAGAGCTGCCCTGCGGTACACCACACTTTACATGTTTGGCATTAGAGAAGCTTCCATTAAAGAAAACCCTTTGAGTTCTATTAGACAGATAGCTCTGAATCCATGATATGGCAGAGATTGAAAAGCCATAACGCATCAGTTTGGTCAATAATATCAAAGGCCGCACTGAAATCTAACAGTACAGCCCCCACAATCTTCTTATTATCAATTTCTTTCAACCAGTCATCAGTCAATTGTGTGAGTGCAGTACATGTTGAGTACCCTTCTCTATAAGCATGCTGAAAGTCTGTTGTTAATTTGTTTAGAGAGAAAAAACATTGTGTTTGGTAAATTTTTTCCAACAGATTGCTAAGCGTTGTGCTGCTACCATGTCGTGCTAAGAGTTGTGCAGCTACCATGTTGTACTGCTGTCATGTTGCTACCATGTTGTTGTCATGTTGTGTTGCTACCATGCTGTGTTGCTACCATGCTGTGTTGTCATGGCCTGCTGCCATGCTATGTTGTCGTCTTAGGTCTCTCTTTATGTAGTGTTGTCTCTCTTGTCGTGATATGTGTTGTGTCCTATTTTTATTTTATTTGTTTTTAATCCCAGCCCCCATCCCCGCAGGAGGCCTTTTGCCTTTTGGTAGGCCATCATTGTAAATAAGAATTTGTTTTTAACTGACTTGTCTAGTTTAATAAAGGTTAAATAAATAAATAAAATCAATTAATTAATAAGTAAAGAGCTGACAGCATAGAACCAGTAAAGGCCGCCTGGGTAGCAGAATTACTCCAGGCCCGAGGACAAATATTTTCCTCTAGGCTCATATTTAAGATATGACAGATAGGAGTGGCTGTAGAGTCAGCTACCATCCTCAGTAGCTTTCAATCTAAGTTGTCAATGGCAGGAGGTTTGTCATTATTGATCGATAACAATCATTTTTCCACCTCTCCCACACTAACTTTATAAATTCGAACTTACAATGCTTTTCTTTCATTATTCGTTTTTTTTATGCATGAATACGATGGCTCACTGTTCATTGTTAGCATTTCCTGCCTAAGTGTGCCCACTTTACCAATTAAGTAATCATTAAAATAATTGGCAACATCAAATGGTTGTGAGGAATAAGCCATCTGATTCAATAAAAGATGGAGTTGAATTTGTCTTTCTGCCCATAATTTCATTTAAAGCAATCCAGAGTTTTTTCCCATCATTCTTTATATCATTGATCTTGGCTTCATAATACAGTTTCTTGTTTATGTTGAGTTTAGTCACATAATTTCTCAATTTGCAGTAAGTCAGATGTTTGGCCAGACTTGTTAGCCACTTCTTTTGCGCCATCTCTTTCAACCATTACAGTTGTTCAATTCCTCATCATTCCATGGAGCCTTAACAGTTCTAACAGTCAGTTTCTTAACAGGTGCACGTTTATCAATAATTGGAAGAAGCAATTTCATAAATCCATCAAGTGCCAGGTCTGGATGCTCCTTATTAATCACATCAGACCTACAAATATGTTTAACATGATCCACATAAGAGTCACAGCAAAATATGTTGTATGATCTCTTATACACTATTTTAGGCCCAGCTTTTGGAACGTTGGCTTTCCTGGATATAGCCACTATATTGTGATCACTGCATCCAATGGGTACGGATAAGGCTTTAGAACAAAGTTTTACAGTATTAGTAAAAATGTGATCGATACATGTGGATGATCTTGTCCTTGTAGTGTTTGTAAACACCCTGATTAACAACCTGAACCAGATTACAAGCACTGGTTACAGTGAGAAGCTTCCTCTTGAGCGGACAGCTTGATGAAAACCAGTCAATATTCAGGTCCCCAAGAAAGTAGACCTCTCTGTTTACATCACATACACTATCAAGCATTTCACACATATTATTTAGATACTGACTGTTAGAACTTGGTGGCCTACAGCAAGAAAAGGCTTTTGATGTGCCAAGTGAACCTGCAACCACAACACTTCAATAACACTTGACATAAGATCTTCTCTAAGCATTACAGGGATATGGCTCTGAATATATAGAGCAACACCTCCCCCATAAGTGTCTCTTCTATAGATGTTATATCCTTGTATTGCTACTGCTGTATCATCAAATGAAGTATCTAAGTGAGTCTCAGAAATGGCTAATATAGGAATGTTGTCTGATGTTAGCAAGTTATTGATTTCATTAACCTTATTTCTAAGGCTACATATATTAATATGGGCTATTTTCATCCCTTTCCTGGGTAGCTTATCAGAGATAGACATAATATGGAAGAGAGCAAACAAAACAAGAGAATAAATATATACATTCAGCACTCCATTAATCAATTGGTGTGTGTGTGTGTGCTGAGGGGTTGAAGCTGCAAACCCATAGACTTGGCTCTCTCATCCCTTCCAGGCTTCTGGGAGGGAGGGTGGACAATGAGCCTGTCATAGCAGATGTAAGCAATTTCCTCACGTGCTCTGGCAGCTTTCATGGCTGGGATAATGTTATGACTTTTATGAATAATGACTAAATAATGTATACATTTAACGTAGAACTATAACTAACAGAATTCTACCCTGTCACTGTATGATTGTATGACATTTATTAGAATCATAAATCTATAAATCTGATGTGTGCAGTTTTAGCCAGAATTAGAACAAGGACTTTTTGTTCCTTTTTAGTATGTAAGCAGGGTGCAAGTGTGAAACAAATGATAAGAGGAGCTATCGACAGACAAGCTGTACTACTGTGTTCCTTTCAGGACATTCTGTCCCCACCCAGGGAGGGGTGAGACCTTGGGCTTGTAGTAGATTGCATAACAGGTGGCAGACAATGTATGAGTAGGAGAAGACTTGTGAACTATATTGTCATTGTCTCTGAGAGGAGGAGGGACATTTATGAGGAAATGTGAGGTATATAGACCAATGTACAGGAAATGATAAGCAGAGCTCTCGTAAATAAACATTCTGACTATTGTAGACTGGCCTCTGTTTAATTGAAGTTCAGTTTATGAACATTGAGAACATAATAATCTTAACAGATAAGTTCTTTCCTTTTCTGGAGCACAGCTTCAGGATAGTCCTCATTGAGGAAGAGATGCGTTCCTCTCAAGTTCTTGGCTCTTCCCAGAACAGCTACCTTGTCT
This sequence comes from Salvelinus fontinalis, assembly GCF_029448725.1. NCBI lineage: Eukaryota > Metazoa > Chordata > Actinopteri > Salmoniformes > Salmonidae > Salvelinus > Salvelinus fontinalis. The sequence goes on from NC_074669.1 coordinate 55,046,142, forward strand.
GTCACGCCCTGGCCTTATTATTCTTTGTTTTCTTTATTATTTTAGTTAGGTCAGGGTGTGACATGGGTAATGTTTATGTTTTGTTGGTTTTGGGTGTTTATTTGGTAAAGGGGTTATGGGGTGTAGTAGATGGTTTTGTGTTGAGTGTATATGTCTAGCGTTGTCTATGTTGGTTAGTTATCTAGGAGAGTCTATGGTTACCTGAATGAGTTCCCAATTAGAGACAGCTGATTTCGGTTGTCTCTGATTGGGAGCCTTATTTAGGGTAGCCATAGGCTCTCATTGGTTGTGGGTAATTGTCTATGTAAGAACGTTTGTAGCCTGTTTGTATGTGCACAACGTTTGTAGCTTCACGGTCGTTTTGTTGTTTTCTTGTTTTGTTAAAGTGTTTTTGTGTCTTGTTCATCTTCGTGGTATAATAAAAGAAGATGGCTTATTTTCCAAAAGCTGCATTTTGGTCCGTTAATCCGCCACACGATCGTGACATTGTCCTTGAACCTCGGGAACTTGACCACTATCGGCCTGGGCTTGTCACCAGGGCCGGTGGTGGGTTTTCCAGTCCTGTGGGGATGCTCCACCTCAATCTTCCGGTGGGCCATCTTCAATTTCTCAGAGATCATTTCCCTCACCTTGTCTTCAGATACCAGGTCTCATGTGGGGATTGTTCAATTCCATCCACAACTATGTTGTTCCACCTTGATTGTCCCTCGAGATTGTACCTCAGAGATTTCTCCGTCATTGTTATCATGGATTCACACACAGAACTGATGTCCTCTCTCAATGACTTACAGATTGCTGTCACCTTGCCGTTCTCCTGTTTCCTCTCATCGAGCTGACCCTGGGAGAACTGCAAACTGTTCTTCAGGTCCTGGACCTCTCTGGTCAGGTCGTCCATTATTTTATTCGTTGAAACTACCAGTATTTAGACAAAACACTTGAAGCTATTTTCTTGTAACAACTGCTTGTAGAACAATTTTTGTTTGTTTAAAAGACCCTTCACGTGTGATAGAGACACACCACTGTCCTCAACGGTATTCCCGCTGGCTTTGGTCTTTGTCATGGTAGCTAACAACGTAGATTATGCTGCTAATCCTCACAGTTGCAGACAAGGCAGGTCACAGGGAAGATTGAACACAACAAACAGCAGGGATCTAGACAGCCACAAACCCGGGACAATCCGCGGTGCCAGGCACAATGGCTAACTGCGACGCGGGCTGTGTTCAAGCCCTCAAGAAACCCCGCTAGCTTGGAAGGCAGAAAGTCTTCGAAAGCCAAGTTAACAAACAGATCACCGACCATTTTGAATCCCACCGTACCTACTTCGCTATGCAATCTGGTTTTCAAGCTGGTCATGGATGCACATCAGCCACGCGCAAGGTCCTAAACAATATCATAACCGCCATCGATAAAAGACAGTACTGTGCAGCCGTCTTCATCGACCTGGCCAAAGCTTTCGACTCTGTCAATCACCACATTCTTATCGGCAGACTCAACAACCTTGGTTTCTCAAATGACTGCCTCGCCTGGTTCACCAACTACTTCTCAGATAGAGTTCAATGTGTCAAATTGGAGAGCCTGTTGTCCGGACCTCTGGCAGTCTCTATGGGGGTGCCACAAGGTTCAAATCTCGGGCCGACTCTTTTCTCTGTATACATCAATGATGTCACTCTTGCTGCTGGTGATTCTCTAGTCCACCTCTATGCAGACGACACCATTCTGTATACATCTGGCACTTCTTTGGACACTGTGTTAGCAACCCTCCAGACGAGCTTCAATGCCATACAACTATCCTTCCGTGGCCACCAACTGCTCTTAAATGCAAGTAAAACTAAATGCATGCTGTTCAACCGATCGCTCCCCACACCTGCCCGCCCGTCCAGCATCACTACTCTGGACGGTTCTGACTTAGGTATTTGTAGTTGTCCACATATTCTAGGTGTCTGGTTAGACTGTAAACACTCCTTCCAGACTCACATTAAGCATCTCCAATCCAAAATTAAATCTAGAATAGGCTTCCTATTTCGCAACAAAGCCTCCTTCCCTCATGCTGCTAAACATACCCTTGTAAAACTGACTATCCTACCGATCCTTGACTTCAGCGATGTCATTTACAAAATAGCCTCCAACTCTCTACTCAGCAAATTGGATGCAGTTTATCACAGTGCCATCCATTTTGTCACCAAAACCCCATATACTACCCACCACTGCGACCTGTATGCTCTCGTTGGCTGGCCCTCGCTTCATATTCATCGCCAAACCCACTGGCTTCAGGTCATCTATAAGTCTTTGCTAGGTAAAACCCCGCCTTATCTCAGCTCACTGGTCACCATAGCAGCACCCACCCGTAGCAAAAGTGTTTATAAATATTTTTTATTTACAATAACTCCTTCCAAAATGACACAATCAATTATTTACCATTCATTTCTAATGGGCACAAAAGAATCCTAAACACAACCAAAACGAACTGCAAATACATTCAACAAGTTTGTAGAGTCACAAGCTTGATGTAGTCATTGCGTGCTAGGATTATGGGATCAAATACTCAACTTTGGACTACTTTATTTATAAGATTATTTATGGTAACGGTCAAAAGATTATTTGAAAAAAATACATTGTTAAACAAAATCTCTTTCTCTGAGCAATTGTATTAGTATAAAATATTATAATTTCCCATTTTTTTTGAGCATACAATATAGCTTAGTATTAATTATTTATTTTATACAGTCATTATTGCTCATCTTTTTCACGGTGTCAATAATTTCAGACCTCACTGTATATCTCCACACTATGAGGATGGAATAATACTGTGAAATTATGATATTGCCCTTTGAGAGTAAGAGCTGTTTGAAACGACCACCTGAAATTTCAGACTTGCGGGGATGGAGTTTTGGCCTGCCTGGTGACATCACCAGGTTGTAAATTAGTTAATAGACCTATAAGAAAGGAGAGTTCCAAACCTCTCTGCAAATAACAGCTAGTTTTCAGAATTTCCCCTGACCACTCCCAGTCTTAGCAAAATTCTTGCTTGTGAAATTGCTGCTAATTAACTTTTTCTTTTTTTTTTTTTTTTTTGACCATTGTAATTGAAAACAGTGACAGTAATGCTCTTAATTTTTAACCCAGAAATGATTTGGTATTAAGATAAAAACAACTGCATTGAAACATTAAAATAGCTCAAGGTACAGTGAAAAGAAAGTGTGACCAAATGTGTAACAAACAAATGCACAACTCCCAAATGAGAGGCTCTGAACCCTCCATCAAAAAAGTTATGTATAGGAAAAACTAATCAACATTTGATAACAGAAAAAAATTCTAAAGGTATTGAAGGTTGTACAGTAATATTATATAATTTATCAAGACTTAAAAATAGAATTAGAGGAGATAGTGAACAATGCTGTTTCTAGCGATAAGACATCCTAAAATATATCCTACCGGTTCGTATTCAGGATGGCCCTGCTAACACGTTTAGACTTACTAACACCTGACTGAGCCTCTAATCAGCCTCCACTTTCCCTCCATGACGCATCACACGGTGTCGTAAAGCGTAGAGGATATAACCGGAGCTATAGGCTTATAGTTTCCTGTTTAAAAGTGCCACAGGGTGCCTGGTAAGTACTAAGGATAATGATAGTGCTGGGGAGCAGACAAGTGAATGAAGTAGGCCTCAGCAAACTTAAAACCTCAAACAACAACATTTCTTTTAATTTCCTAAAAAAAAAAAAAAATCTCCACTTGTGCCTACTGAACTCAACACACAGTTTGCCCCATTGGTCCAGTAACCTACCTCTGCAGAGTGGGTGGAGCTAAGACAGAGTTCAGCGTCCTCCAGGGCCAATCGGTACTGCTGGAGCCCGGTGTAGGCCTTGACACGTGACCACCGCACTGCCTCATCCCTAGGATCTGGGGGAAAAAGGAGGGAAGGATAAAGGAGGAGAGCAGAGACAAATAATTTGATTTAAAAAATTGAAAAGTTTTAAATTTCAGACAAAGCCCAATTTCAAAATATTTTTTGATCTGTCACTGAAGATGACCATAACGCTAGGGCGAAATATCCGTGTCATGAGAAAAGCATACATTCAACATAATAGCAAATTATGACAGAATGAAAGCTTAGGCTACATGCATAGAAGGATTCCATGTCAAACACATGACATGAAGACCCATAGACATTAAAACCAGTAGATAGTGATAGCACTTACAATGCATTCGGAAAGTATTCAGAGCCCTACATTTTTTCCACATTTTGTTACGTTACAGCCTTATTCTAAAACTGATTATTCGTTTTTTCCCCCCTCATCAATCTACACAAAGTACCCCATAATGACAAAGCAAAAACAGGTTAAGACATTTTTGTTATTTATAAAAAATTAAAAGCAGAAATATGACATTTACGTAAGTATTCAGACCCTTTACACAGTACTTTGTTGAAGCACCTTTGGCAGTGATTACAGCCTCGAGTCTTCTTGGGTATGACACTACAAGCTTGGCACACCGTTATGTGGGGAGTTTCTCCCATTCTTGTCTGCAGATGCTCTCAAGCTCTGTCAGGTTGGATGGAGTGCGTCGCTGCACAGCTATTTTCTGGTCTCTTCAGAGATAGTCGATCAGGTTCAAGTCCGGGCTCTGGCTGGGCCACTCAAGGGCATTGAGACTTGTCCCGAAGCCATTCCTGCATTGTCTTGGCTGTGTGCTTAGGGTCGTTGTCGTATTGGAAGGTGAACCTTCGCCCCATTTTGAGGTCCTGAGCGCCCTGGATCAGGTCTTCATCAAGGATCTCTCTGTACTTTACTCTGTTCATCTTTCCCTTGATCCTGACTGGTCTCCCAGTCCCTGCCGCTGAAAAACATCACCACAGCATGATGCTGCCACCACCATGCTTCACCGTAGGGATGGTATTGGCCAGGTGTGCAGTTCCTGGTTTTCTCCAGACGTGACGCTTGGCATTCAGGCCAAAGATTCCATCAGACCAGAGAACCTTGTTTCTCATGGTCTGAGAGTCCTTTTGGCAAACTCCAAGCAGACTATCATGTGTATTTTACTGAGGAGTGGCTTCCGTCTGGCCACTCAACCGTAAAGGCCTGATTGGTGGAGTGCTGCAGAGATGGTTGTCCTTCTAGAAGGTTCCCCAATCTCCACAGAGGAACTCAGTAGCTCTGTCAGAGTAACCATTGGGTTCTTGGTCACCTTCCAAGGCACTTCTCCCCCGATTGCTCAGTTTGGCCAGGCGCCCAGCTCTAGGAAGAGTCTTTCTTGGTGGTTCCAAACTTCTTCCATTTAAGAAAGATGGAGGCCACAGTGTTCTTGGGGACCTTCAATGCTGCAGAAATGTTTTGGTACCCTTCCCAAGATCTGTCCCTTGACACAATCCTGTCTCTCACCTCTACAGACAATTCCTTTGACCTCATGGCTTGGTTTTTGCTCTGACATGCACTGTCAACTGTGGGACCTTATATAGAAAGGTCTGTGCTTTTCCAAATCACGTGAGCTCAATTTCGAGTCTCAAAGCAAAGGGTCTAAATAGTAATGTATATAAGGCATTTCAGTTTTTTTTTTTTCAATAAAATTTGCAAAAATTTCTAAAAACATGTATTCGCTTTGTCATTATGGGGTATTGTGTGTAGATTGAATCCATTTTAGATTAAGGCTGTAACATAACAAAATGTGCAAAAAGTGAAGGCGTCTGAATACTTTCCGAATTAACTGTACGTCATCCACATATTCGCACGGAAAACTCATGATGGCGCATGAAGCCGGAAATATTTGAATTTGAAGCGCCCCATATTGCTGAATGGAGCTGAATGGCACCAAAAAATGTCTTAGGATCATGGTCAAAGTGGCCGTGACTAGCAAAGGATGATGGTCGATGTAGTCGTTTTCATCCTACCCGAGAGAGTCAACCCAACGCTGCTAGATGACGTCGGCGTCAATACCACGTGCAATGAGCGTGCATCAGGGTGCGATCACTATTTAATTAAATATCTCGATTGGTAGCAAACTTTGAAAGAATTTACCGAGGGGATCGAACTAGATCATAATAAACACATTTTAGAGCCCAAAATGGGCATCAAAAAAAAAATGAGTCTGTTCTAGTGGTCTTAATTTACATAGGCTTTCTAGTGCAGACCAGGGTTTTTGGCACCCCTAGGTTGCTACGCAGTAGCCAACCAGCAGAGCTCGTGACTTCACACTCCAGACCGCACACTGGGGGCCTGTGAAGACCGTGGCAATCCTGTCAAAGAGTAGTCCTAGTTAATGATCCAAGGCATTAAATTGGTCCAGAAGGTCTTAAATTAGTCTGGAATTGGCGACAGAGAGAAGCATCGTGCAATTCTATAAATGAGAGAAACTTCTGCAGTGTGAAAGCTAATTTCCTGCAATTCTATGCATTTTGCCAAGGCTATTTCTGTGTTCTCATGCTCAAACATTTTTTTTTTTTAAATGAACAGGGACCGCAATCAGGGCCCCTGGGCATATACCCTACGTAGTCTGTCAGTAATCCAGCCATGCCAAAAATACTCCTAAATTCAACGTTTTGGAAATTTCCGATTAAACCTGACTGTCATAGCATTTATTTGGTGATTTCCAATTCTCAAAGATTACATTAGAAAACAAGTATGTAGGTCAATTATATGTTCTACATACTTTACATACTTTCTACATACATACATATATGTTCTACATACATATCATTTACGTTTAAACTGAAAGCGTTTCTACACCCCGAAGAGTGTTTTCAAAAAAAAAAAAAAAGATATATATATATATATATATATATATATATATATATATATATATATATTTTTTTTTTTTTTAATATACTGTTTATATATAAATAAATAATTGTACTTTTTGTTGTTGTTGTTGTTGTGTGGCAGCTAAATGAATAGAGGGAAAACACTGTAGACCAGGTTAAGCTTCCCAGCTTTCAGCTGAGGTCATAGACTAGGGCTATTTGGTCTTCTATGATGAATGTTCAAAATCATGTGCGTCGCTGGCAAGATAAAGAGACACACTGTGGCATCTTGTTCGCGGTCCAAGATGGGCCTCTGTGATTCTGAGCCTGCGGCTAGAAGTGACATGTCTACAAAACGCACAAGGGTTGCATCTCCATAGTTCAAAGTGGCTTCCTCTCCCGGTCTCCTTTCCTTCACCCACACTGTCTCCTGTCCAGCATGACCCCTGGATAGGAGACACTGTCTGGTTTGCTTTAACCTAACATGTCTTTGTAGATCAGTACAGATGAAGTACAAGGTCAAGAAAACTAAGCCCCTTTAGACTATTGAGATGCACCCCGGTGGGTTTTCCGTTGTATGGGGAAAAAGACAGATAATGAGATAGTGTGATTCACTTCACTAGATTGGGGATTACTCCATATTAGCTTATGTGCTTCAGGCTTGGCTAGCTCACCAAGTCTCAGACAGATACAGTGATGTCATAGCGGTGGCACCTCTAGTCTGGTTCTTGCCGCTCTGTGGCGGTGACCGACTGTGCCTGCAGCGTTGGCACTGCAACTGTGACACAAGTCTGGGCCCCAAAACCAAAGTCACCTCAGCGAAGTCCTTAGCTGACCCAAAATGCCACACTGGCTATGGGCTCTTACATTTGCTACCGTGTCTCACAGTTGGCAACATTTCCACATGAAACAATGTTGAAAGATAAGGGCATAACTTTCCACCTCGACACCAAACAATGTTTTTTGCGCTCATTTAGACTCAAATCTAAGGAAGTAGCTTTAGGCTACACTTATATACAATAAGTGCTCATATATTTATTATTGGGCAATATATAATTTGTAACCCCTTTATTAATAAATGAGATCAGTTTAACGTCAAGAGAGAGGGGAGCCTGTGCAGTTTGAGGAGTCATCTTCAGTGACAGAAGGGCAAAGGTCTTGGAGGTGACCTTATAATATGGCTGAGGCTATGAATAGGGAGTTTTTGCACCCCGCCCCTGCCCCTCTGGAAACGTATTTCTCAAATCCAAAGATGCGAATCCCGTTCTGCACGTGTTATTTTACACACACATTCGCGGTTCTCTCTTTACTTACCCTCTTCTGAACCCTCAACAAATTTGATCGACATGGTGATGTAGGCTGTCTCTGCCTAATATTTCTGGACAGCTGCGATTTGAACAAACTTTCCAAAAATATATATGAAGGCTACATTACAACCTTCTCGTTCTGTTGTAATGGATATTAGCGTAGCACAGGCAAGACGCAGTCTACATATTGCACTGGGGGAAAACATTTAGCGTTATGTGTGATGGTGTAATCTTTATAGTTATGCTGCCATATAGCCAGCGGCCTGCTTCCTGTTTAGCCAATGTGTGTAATGACTGCCTGTCTGTGTCTTGCATGTTTGATATGCGGTGCAGTCTCTAGCTTCTGTTGTGCTTATGTCTACAATAGTATATAGTGTTTTTTGTTGTTCTTTTTTTACAGTCAAAGAACTATGTTTATTCAAACTATTTTGTTTACAAGCGGCAGCAGAGTCACGGAGTGACTGAGCAGTAGCTGAAAGGAGGTAGGCTAGCGGATCTTGCATGGGCAGAAATCTTCGTATTTTTAGCAATGGCAAGTCAGGTTCTAGAAAATCCAGAACACCCCCTTTTTAAATGTATAAACATACACCAGTTTAGCATGGCTTAGAACGGATGACTTTATTACTCTTTAGCATTTACTTTTTTTATATATACAAATAAATGTCTTCTGAAGAAACAGCTTCTGCATATTTTGGTCAAATTGTGAGGTCAACAACATTACAAGAGATTGTTAGACACATTTATTTCTCAACGTTCTCGCTCTTATCGTTCAATAAGTATTTACATGACGCGCTAGGGCTACATTTAGCATGTTATTGTGCAAAGCATACTACTCGATGTAATAACACGCATCTACAGTACATAGGTTCCATTAGAATTCCTGAGTAGGCCTTCACATTACGGAGAGCATTGCCTTGGTTAGTATCTGTAACTGTTGACCTGATCGATTTCAGACTTATTTTCCAGGAATAAATTGCTTTCCGAGAAGCTGAACCATCAAACAAGGCTGTCATGGTGAGATTTTGAGGGCGGTTCGGTTTCGGTTCGATTGTTACAAAATAATAAATAAATAAATATTTTGGTTTCAATTATTATTTTTTACATCAAATGCACTATGCATTATGTTGGTTGAATGTTGTAACAACACAGAATAAAAATGAAAAGTCCCATGATGTTAGTGACTGCCCATTACTTGTTATCAATCATTAACCATAATTTACTCACATAACTTTAATAAAATATTTAAGTTGTTGTGTATATTGATTTTGTTTGATTGGTCAAAATAACAATTAGCAAAAGAAAATATCAGAATTGGGCTGCCTGTGTTAATGCAGCTGAAGAAACAATGGATGGACAAGTAGGCAAGCAATGGATTATGGTAATTTGTTCTTAATTATGATGTTTCCTGCACTAAACTATGTAAAATATTGGCCTGATGTAGACTACAACTCCCTACTGGGCCTACATCGCACAGTTTGGGCTTGATGTGGTTTCTCTAACGAAACAGCACTGAGCTCACAGAAGAAAAGAAAATATGGAATTCAGATAATTTAACAGATGTCGGTCAATAAGTTGTTTAAAAACCGAAAAATAAGCGAAATGTTGGTTAACCGCTCAGTATTACCCATAGGAGACAGAATGACAACTTTCAGGAATCTCTTAGGTATTTATTTTTTAAGTATCACTAATTGTATGTCTGGTGTCATTAAAACCTCATCTAATATTTGAAGGAATCTAGACACAGCCTACAGCAATAACTATAGACTTCCGTGTTGTCACTTTTTATTGCCTTCGCAATATTTGCATTGACACTCTCTCAGTATTTTGACTTTTTAGTGTCTTATGTACCAGTAGAGACTTGGCAACACACAGGTATACACCCGTTTGTTACGTAAAAATGCCATCACGTGAACTGCACCGCCATGCCTTGATTGGGCAGCACATTTAGCCTTTTTTAGCGTCTTTTTCGGACTTTGAGAAGGGACCAAACGTTATAACATTACTGTTTGGCAAACCCATCCCCCGCTACTTAGTTACAAAACGTTCCACTGTGTCACGACCTGCCTTATGAAACTCGCTGTTTGTGCGCATGCCCATTTTAAGAAATGTCGTAACAGGGTGGCACGAGGGTTACATCAGTGGCACAAAGGCTGCGTTCACGCAGGCAGCCCAATTCTGATGTTTTCCACTAATTGGTCGTTTGACCAACCACATCAGATATTTTTCAGATCTAATCGGTCAAAAGATAAGTTAGGGAAAAAAATATCAGAATTGGGCTGCCTGTAAACGCTGCCAAAAAAAGCTACAGTCAAACACATGACAATATTGGTCAGTGGAATTCCCCTTCCCTACTCTTTGATAATAAATACCAGAAACAGTAACAGGGAATTGACTAAAATAACACTCTGTTTTCATGCTTTGACAGATATCCTAAATGTCTCATCATAGCATACAAAACAAGGATGGGAAGTGGTATCCACAAGCGTTTCCTGCCCCCACTCACCAGATTCAATCATATCTGTCGCTAGTGATACGGCCTCCTCGAAGTGTTTCCTTCTAGACAGGTCTTCAATTTCACTAATAGCTCTAGACCTTTTCAGCTCCTCGGGAAACCACTTTTCCAAAAGTCCGAATAGAATCACATTCGTTTTAAGCTCCGTCGGCCTGTCTCCTACCTCGCTACACAGCTTGCATTTAGAGAGCAGCTGGTGTTGTAAACATCTTTTACAGTACGAATGTCCACAGCCGATAGTCACGGGCTCGCTTAGAAATCTATGACAATTCGGGCAGTCAAAAACATCCTCCTCCCCGGCGTTATCCAGAATATGTAGCGTTCGTTCCGAAGGCGCCTCATCCTTTCCCAGTTTTCTCTTGAAGTTGCGCAGAATACAATCCACTAAAGTGCTCATCTGCTCCGGCCCTACAGAACCATATCTCAAGGCCATCGAGTAAACATCGATGGCTTCTTTGAGACGGTTTTCTGATGCCAGTGCATCGGCTTTTTGTAAAATAAGTGTGTGGTGGTCTACATTGTCCTGCTCCTCGTCCCAGTCGCATTCTGGTTCGATGAAGAATCCTTTTCTTTCTTCGACGTCATCCTCTCTTTCGGGGTGTTGGACCGACATTGTAGGCTAGATGGTCGGCATACAATGTATGCCGGTTATTATAAACGTATTTAAAAAATGTGTTTAGCCATAGCTGTAGCCTACAATGTGTCTCTAGTTTATGTGCCAGTAGAGACTTGGCAACATACAGGTGTACACCCGTTTGTTACATAAAAATGCGATCACGTGAACGGAATCACAGTTCCTTGATTGGCCAGCGAGACTCGATTACAAAACCTGAGTTTAGAAGTTTCATAACTACGAAAAGCATCTGACGAAAAGTGCGCAGACGCAGAGTGTATCACATTGGGATATTTTTTTTCATTGAAATATAAAAAGAGGCGCGAACAGCTTTTTTCGCTGTGCCATCACTAAATAATAGTGGCGTCATTTCAGCTAAACCTAGGGAATGGCAAAGTAGGGTGTGGTGGGGGGTGATTGCAAAGTAGGGTGTGGTGGGGGGTGATTGCAAAGTAGGGTGTGGTGGGGAGTGATTGCAAAGTAGGGTGTGGTGGGGAGTGATTGCAAAGTAGGGTGTGGTGGGGAGTGATTGCAAAGTAGGGTGTGGTGGGGAGTGATTGCAAAGTAGGGTGTGGTGGGGGGTGATTGCAAAGTAGGGTGTGGTGGGGGTGATTGCAAAGTAGTGTGTGGTGTGGAGTGATTGCAAAGTAGGGTGTGGTGTGGAGTGATTGCAAAGTAGGGTGTGGTTGGGGGTGATTGCAAAGTAGGGTGTGGTGGGGGGTGATTGCAAAGCCTCCACGGAGTTTTTGGTAAGTCGAAGCTCATTTAGGCATACTGCATTTCTACACAATTTAAAAACTTTAAAATGGTATGTGGAGAACAGCAAAAACAAACAAAAATGGACCAGCCATTAATTATCACCTCAATATAACGTTTAAAGGTCTGTGGACGGTGTGTAAAAGGTTAGCTACTCAACCTCAACATAAATTGACTCATTTACTTGTGGAATGTCGCATACAGTGCGCCAAGAAATAGATGCGTAATACGCGCTATCAAATAACAAGGCCGACTTCAAATATCAATGTGAAAATAACCGATGCATGAAACAGTTGACAGGGAAGGCAAACTATGCCAGATAAATTCTACACATGCATTGAAATAAAACGCATACATTAAAGGACTTACGCCTACTTAGGCCTACAATCGACAGGGACGCAGGAAGACAAACAAACTCGACCAAATAATGACGAAAATCACGAAAGGAAAATCTACACATGCCTTTTTAAACGGAGCTAAGGCCTCACCCATGATTCAACTGAATGGACAGTGCCTCCGTACAGGTAGGCATAGTGGAGCTCGTTGGTTTGGTGCTGAATGGACAGCGTCTATGTTTAGTTGGCGGTTAATAGTATTATTTCGTTTATGGACCGTTAGAGATTTTTGGGGCACAGTTAGGTAGCCTACAATGAGTATATGAAAATCATCACACGCACGCAGATATTTAGAAATGGTATGTAGGAAATATTGTAAATTGTCACTCCTCATGAAAAAGGTTGCAATCCCGCTGCTATAGGCTTTATGAAGCCAACGTTTCGGAACGCCAAAACAGTGTAGCCTACTAAGACAGTGTGTCTGCGCTTCCCACCGACATTGTCTCTTGCGCATCCCGCTCATTTCTGCATTTGCCCGTCAGCCTTATTCGCCAGGGAAGGAGAAAAACATTCTGCGAACATTGAAGCGTTGTATCAACAAGGTGGCCCTGAGAATATCGAAACAGCATATCAATGAATGAGGCTGTTTGGAGAAAATTTTAAAATGTAGTAGCTCAACAAAGGCAGTTCCGAGAACATTGATTGTAAGATAGTAGCCAACTAGGGGTCGGCTCGCACATTTATTTTTTCCTGGCCAACTTGTCTCTGATATTATGCAGTAGTTGCACTATCTGAGTGCTCATTATTATATATATTTTTAAACATCCCTACATCCACACTATAGCTAAATATTTAGATAATATTTAATGACGTTTTGCCAGCAGGATTGATTTGTAAGAATAACTCATTTTAATTGAGGAAGATGGACAAGCAAGACTGATAAAGTGAGAGGTGGAAATTCGTTAGACCAGAGGCAGATAGGGATTAGGGATGCAGGCAGAGGATGATGTTGAATTAGGTCTACAGCAAGCAACAACAAAAAGTTAGCCTGACTAAGTAATCATTCATGATTTGCATTATCATTTAGGCCTATCATTCTGACAATGCTCATTTGTTATAGCCTACTAAATGTTATCGTCTATAAGCCAAAACCAGGACATGTATTTTGGGGAAATGCTCTAAATAGCTATTTGTTCAGTTGTGTTTATTTTCATACCAATACATGAAACCAAAATTGTGCTAGCCAAATGGGCGAATAAATGAAAATATATACTGAACAAAAATATAAACGCAACATGTAACAATTTCAATGATTTTACTGAGTTACAGTTAAGGAAATCAGTCAAATGAAATAAATTCATTAGGCCCTAATCTATGGATTTCACATGACTGGTCAGGGGTGCAGCCATGGGTGGGCCTCGGAGGGCATAGGCCCACCCACTTGGGAGCCAGGTCCACCCACTGGGGAGTCAGGCCCAGCCAATCAGAATGAGTTTTTCTCCACAAAAGGGCTTTATTACAGACAGAAATACTCCTCAGTTTCATCAGCTGTCCGGGTGGCTGGTCTCAGACGATCCCGCAGGTGAAGAAGCCAGATATGGAGGTCCTGGGTTGGCCATTAGCCTACTTAGCTGCTTCTCTATGTCTATTCTTTCTGCCCATCTCCATCAGTTTTAAGATGTTATTTAGCCGTAATGGCAAGCTGGGGTGTGCAGACAGTAATGGGTTTTCTGTTGTTATTACATTTGTTTATTTATTGGAGTGAAGTGGGTAGTTATCTTTTCCTTTCGCCTGTAAGAACATGCAGTAACAAAGTAATGCCAAACCGATTCAGATTGATTACAAAAGCGTAAGAGGGGTTATGTCACTTGCAGACAGATTGGATGTTTGCTGAATGCTGATACCAGACTAAATCCCAGACTAAATGTCTGTCCCTTTCCCAGAATATTTAGACTATAGCACAGCAATAGGCTGTCTATAAAATGTCATTCTGTCAATGAATCAACAAGGATATGTTAGTCATGCATCCGGGATCTGATATGACTTCAAAGGAATCTTATGACGTTTAATCACTCTCATACTGTAATTCCATTGTAAACAAAGCACACTAGCATAATTGCCCCTTTAATGTAGCACATTACATGAACACATTGAATATAAATTACATAGTTACATTTTTTGTTGACTAGTCAAACAGCTGCTTGGTAAATGCATCAGTATTTATGCTCCAGTAGTTAAGAATAGGCTATGTATGTCTAAATCGGGGATCAAAACCCCCATTTTTGTTTTTCTTGAGCGGATGGTTAGGGGGCCAGAACATAGTACAAATAATTTGTAGACTGCAAATTGACCACAAGAAGCCCAACAATATATAATGTTTGAATTAAACATAATAATCTCAAACCTTGCTTACATTTGTATACGATCACATATATGTGTGGGAATCACTTGGAGCTCATTTGCTGGTGTTTTTACAGTCTTATGTCCAACAATTTGCTCAGAAAAGTTGGGGGGGCCAAATAAAACCACACCAGTTGGGGACCCTGATCTAAATGAAGTACATTGCACATGGAAAACTAAATTCCTTTGCTGAAACCTTCAGAATTCCTCAGAAGTATCTACAGAAAGATTCTGGGCCTTTCAAAAAGCTTTGAATAAATTGGCCTTGGTGGGCACTGCCCAATTGGCCCATATACAGTGCATTTGGAAAGTATTAAGACCCCTTCACTTTTTCCACATTTTGCTATATTACAGCCTTATTCTGAAATGGATTAAATTGTTTTCCCCCCTCATCAATCTCCAGACAATACCCCATAATGACAAAGCAAAACAGGTTTTTAGAAATGTTTGCAAATGTATTTTAAATAAAAAACAAATATCACATTTACATAAGTATTCAAACCCTTTACTCAGTACTTTGTTGAAGCACCTTTGGCAGTGATTACAGCATAGAGTCGTCTTGGGTATGACGCTACAAGCTTGGCACACCTTTATGTGGGGAGTTTCTCCCATTCTTGTCAGCAGATCCTCTCAAGCTTTGTCAGGTTGGATGAGGAGCGTATTTTCAGGTCTCTCCAGAGGTCTCTCCAGAGATGTTTGATCGGTTTCAAGTCCAGGCTCTGGCTGGGCCACTCAAGGACATTCAGAGACTTGTCCCGAAGCCACTCCTGCATTGTCTCTGCTTTGTGCTTGTAGTCGTTGTCCTGTTGGAAGGTAAACCTTCGCCTCAGTCTGAGGTCCTGAGCACTCTACAGCAGGTTTTCATCAAGGATCTCTCCGTTCATCTTTCCCTCAATCCTGACTAGTCTCCCTGTCCCTGAAAAACATCCCCACAGCATGATGCTGCCACCACCATGCTTCAACGTAGAGATGGTATTGGCCAGGGGATGGGCAGTGCCTGGTTTCCTCCAGACTTTTTGCTTGGCATTCAGGCCAAAGAGTTCAATCTTGGTTTCATCAGACCAGAGAATCTTGTTTCTCATGGTCTGAGAGTCCTTTATTTGCCTTTTGGCAAACTCCAAGCGGCCTGTCATGTGCCTTTTACTGAGGAGTGGCTTCCGTCTGGCCACTCTACCATAAAGGCCTGATTGGTGGAGTGCTGCAGAGATGGTTGTCCTTCTGGAAGGTTCTCCCATCTCCACAGAGGAACTCTGAAACTCTGACAGAGGGACCATCGGGTTCTTGGTCACCTCCCTGACCAAGGCCCTTTTCTCCCGATTGCTCAGTTTGGCCTGGCGGATAGCTATAGGAAGAGTCTTTGCGGTTCCAAACTTCTTCCATTTAAGAATGATGGAGGCCACTGTTCTTGGGGACCTTCAATAATTTTTTGGTACCCTTCCCCAGATCTGTGCCTCAACTCAATCCTGACTCTGAGCTCGATTGACAATTCCTTCAACCTTATGGCTTGGTTTTTGCTCTGACATGCACCCTCAACTGTGGCACCATTATATAGACAGGTGTGTGCATTTCCAAATCATGTCCAATCAATTGAATTTACCAGTGGACTCCAATCAAGTGGTAGAAACAACTCAATGATGATCAATGTAAACAGGATGCACCAGAGCTCAATTTCGAGTCTCACAGCAAAGGGTCTGAATACTTATGTAAATACGTTATTTCGTTTTTTTTTATTTTTAATACATTTGCAAAAATGTATCTTAAATAGTCCTCCCCCTCACACTTAACCTGCTCTTGACCCCACCCCCACCCCACCCCACCCCCCCTTCGAGGTCTGACTCTACCGACAGCTACGTTATTGAGGAAAACTTTACTTTCTATGCCTGTGATATGTGGTTGTCCCACTTAGCTATCTTAAGATAAATGCACTAACTGTAAACCGGTCTGGATAAGAGTGAGAAAATGTGCATGAAAACGATTAGTCTCTTCTTGTACAATAACAAAGTCTTTATTGAAGAATCACTACTCTTGACCAATCATCGACGTAGGGGCGTATTCTTCGGCTCCGAACTTCGGCTTGCCTCTAGAAAAAGAAAGCAAAAATTGTGTGCCTGAACAGCTGAAAAAACTCTCACCAAAAACATCACAAAATCTTGCCATAATATATGCACAAACTCTTCCGAACTGTTTCAGCTGAGAAGCATGTGGACCGCTTTTGTGGAGCAAGATACCTGCCAAAAGGTTGAACGTACGTATCGTTAGGATCGTAAGAAAATCCATACGCAAATTTTTAGTATAGTAAGAAAAGCCATGTGTGAAATATGAACTTAAACGTGAAATTTCATCTGTGAAGATGCAAACACCAGGCTACGATTATGGACTAACATTTTAGGCCTGGACAAATCGTGTTGCAATTCTGACATGCAATAATACCTTTCAGAGTTTTGGCAGTTTCATCTCACCAACAAAAAAACGTACACCAAACAGCCTGTAGAGAGTGCTACCCAAACAAGCGTAACATAGTATAACACCGGAAAGAGCTGTCCTGCACGTTTTCAAGTTAAAAGTCTCCATTGTCTGTTACTCCTCAGTTGAGTTTGCTTCACATTTAGGTTTCTAATGTAATGGATTTGTTTGCCACCGCAAGTCTAGATAGCACTAGCTGTATTGTGCCTACAACAGTGAAGTTTCAGTCCTCTAGATATATCTCTACAGCATGGGCATATCTCTGGATGACGTGACCATCCCCATGCATGCACCTTATCAACTTACGACTATTTCAATATTGTATCATCCCATTCTCTGGGCTCTGTCTTTAATCATAACCAGTAGTATATACCAGGAATAATGAGTTATAACCAGTACTCTACCAGGGATAATGAATCATAACCAGTACTCTACCAGGAATAATGAATCATAACCGGTAGTCTACCAGGAATAATGAATCATAACCGGTAGTCTACCAGGAATAATGAATCATAACTAGTAGTATCTACCAGGAATAATAAATCATAACCAGTAGTATATACCAGGAATAATGAATCATAACCAGTAGTATCTACCAGGAATAATGAATCATAAACTTTAGTATCTACCAGGAATAATGAATCATAACCAGTAGTATCTACCAGGAATAATGAATCATAACCAGTACTCTACCAGGAATAATAAATCATAACCAGTAGTATCTACCAAGAATAATGAATCATAAACTTTAGTATCTACCAGGAATAATGAATCATAACCAGTAGTATCTACCAGGAATAATGAATCAGAATAATAATAGCTGTTTGGTGAATCTATGAATTATGTATGACCACTGGAGTCTTTGCCACTCAAATCATTTTTTCATTGAATATTTTGATATTTATTTCATCACTCCAAATCTTGCCAAAGCATATTCTGTAGGAGGGGTTAATATGAATTAAAAACAATTTGACATGATTTATATGAATCAGGTCATGAACATATGGATTTTGAAATGAACAAGGGAGAGGTTAAACGTAGGCTAAGTCTGGCATAAGCTTATTCCCACACTTTACAGTATCTCTGTTGCCGTGGTTTTAAGTAGTCTCTGTACAGGCTATTCCGTCCATCACGACACGGCTGCCAAGTCGAAGAGCTTGTGATCTCCATGCAGACCCACAGCGCCATGCCTTTTGGAAAAGCACTCCTCAGCCTCAGAAGATGCCTTTTCTGGAGGAATGCCGTAATAGAGTCATTATAACCTAATGTAGGCCTATTTGCCTACTAGCCAAATAAAGTGCAGAGCATGCGTTCTAAAACAAGCTCTAGACTTTTATTTTGGAAATGAAACCAAAAGGTAAATTGTAGTAGGCTAGGAGTTGGAGGGTTGTTGAAGGGAGCCGGCCTTGATTGCACAAGTTCTACTTGGCAGCAGACACATTATCTCCATTTTGCCCACGCTTGTTCCACTTTTATGGTCACAGTGTCCGAAAACAAACACTTTGTTTTTTGGTTGGGATCATGAGGCGAGCGAGGGTGTGTTGCATTGTACAGAGGAGGAGGTGATCATTTAAACGGCCAATAGGTCTGTGATGTGAAGCTTTAAAAAGTTAAAAAGCTTGACATGATGTAATTCACAGATGAGGAAGTCATTCAACTGAATTATTAACAAGGTGATAACGCCCTCTGCTGGACAATATGATTATCTCACCACATAGATGGACAGATTTACTCAATGGTTTAAATTCCAGTAGTATTTTTTTTTTTTTTAAGTGCAGTAATCATCAAGTGTAAAACAGATTCATGTCATAAGCGAACTATGACATGAATCTGTTTAACGCTTGATGATGGTTTTTTCATGTAATGACATGACATCTGATCTGCACAAAGAAAATATTGTGACTGTAAACAATGTCATGATACAAATTTCTTGAACGTCTTATCTCAGGGTTCCCCAACTGCCCCCCCCCCAAGTTTTCTGAGCACAAAAATAATAATTTATATACAACTCAGCCCCCCAAAAATTTATATATATATATATTTAACTCAGCAGAAAAAGAAACGTCCCTTTTTTAGGACCCTGTCTTTCAAAGATAATTCGTAAAAATCCAAATAACTTCACAGGCTTTCATTGTCAATGGTTTAAACACTGTTTCCTATGCTTGTTCAATGAACCATAAACAATTACTGAACATGCACCTGTGGAACGGTCGTTAAGACACTAACAGCTTACAGACGGTAGGCAATTAAGGTCACAGTTATGAAAACTTAGGACACTAAAGAGGCCTTTCTGCTGACTCTGAAAAACACCAAAAGAAAGATGCCCACGCTCATCTGCGTGAAATTGCCTTAGGCATGCTGCAAGGAGGCATGAGGAATGCAGATGTGAGACGCCTAAGATGGCTACACAGAAGAAGCAGTATGGCTGGTGGCACTGTCATGCTGGAGGGTCATGTCAGGTTGAGCCTGCAGGAAGGGTACCACATGAGGGAGGAGAATGTCTTCCCTGTAACGCACAGTGTTGAGATTGCCTGCAATGACAACAAGTCCAGTCCGATGATGCTGTGACACATCGCCCCAGACCATGACGGACCCTCTACCTCCAAATCGATCCCGCTCCAGAGTACAGGCCTCTGTGTAACGCTCATTCCTTCTGTGATAAACGTGAATCCGACCATCACCCCTGGTGAGACAAAACCGCGACTCGTCAGTGAAGAGCACTTTTTGCCAGTCCTATCTGGTCCAGCGACGGTGTGTTTGTGCCCATAGGCGACGTTGTTGCCGGTGATTTCTGGTGAGGACCTGCCTTACAACAGGCCTACAAGCCCTCAGTCCAGCCTCTCTCAGCCTATTGCGGACAGTCTGAGCACTGGTGGAGGGATTGTGCGTTCCTGGTGTAACTCGGGCAGTTGTTGTTGCCATCCTGTACCTGTCCCGCAGGTGTGATGTATCAATCCTGTGCAGTTGTTGTTACACGTGATCTGCCACTGCGAGGACGATCAGCTGTCCGTCCCGTCTCCCTGTAGTGCTGTCTTAAGCGTCTCACTGTACGGACATTGCAATTTATTACCCTGCCCACATCTGAAGTCCTCACGCCTCCTTGCAGCATGCCTAAGGCACGTTCATGCAGATAAGCAGGGACCCTGGGCATCTTTCAGCGTCCCTACTGGGGTCCCTCAGGGGTGCGTGCTTAGTCCCCTCCTGTACTCCCTGTTCACCCATGACTGCGTGGCCAAACACGACACCAACACCATCATTAAGTTTGCTGACGACACAACAGTGGTAGGCCTGATCACCAACAATGATGAGACAGCCTATAGGGAGGTCAGAGACCTGGCAGTGTGGTGCAAGGACAACAACCTCTCCCTCAATGTGAGCAAGACAAAGGAGCTGATCGTGGACTGCAGGAAAAGGTGGGCCGAACAGGCACCCATTGACATCGACAGGGCTGTAGTGGAGCGGGTCGAGAGTTTCAACTTCCTTGGTGTCCACATCACCAACAAATTATTATGGTCCAAACACACCAAGACAGTCATGAAGAGGGCAAGATGACGCCTTTTCCCTGTCAGGAGATTGAAAATATTTGGCATGGGTCCCCAGATCTTCAAAACATTCTACAGCTGCACCATTGAGAGCATCCTGACCGGTTGCATCACCGCCTGGTATGGCAACTGCTCGACATCTGACCGTAAGGCACTACAGAGAGTAGTGCGTACGGCCCAGTACATCGCTGGTGCCAAGCTTCCTGCCATCCAGGACCTACATAAGGCGTTGTCAGAGGAAGGCCCCAAAAATTGTCAGAGACTCTAGTCACCCAAGTTATAGACTGTTTTCTCTGCTACCGCACAGCAAGCGGTACCGGAGCGCCAAGTCTAGGACCAAAAGGCTCCTTAACAGCTTCTACCCCCAAGCCATAAGACTGCTGAACAATTAATCAAATGGCCACTGGACTATTTACATTGAACCCCCCCCCCCCCCCCCCCCCCCATTTGTTCTGTACACTGCTGCTACTCGCTGTTTATTATCTATGCATAGTCACTTCACCCCTACCTACATGTACAGATTAACTCTACTACCCTGTACACCTGCACATTGACTCGGCACCGGTACCCACTGTATATAGCCTTGTTATTGTTATTTTATTGTGTTACTTTTTCTTATTTTTTACTTGAGTTTATTTGGTAAATATTTTCTTAACTCTTCTTGTACTACACTGTTGGTTTAAGTAAGCATTTCACGGTAAGGTCTACACCTGTTGTATTTGGCGCATGTGACAAAGTTTGATTTGAATTCTCAATCAGATGAGATCCACAGCTAACTCAAATGTAGTTTAATTCTTAAATGTGGGCACTAATTAAAGTTAATATTCTAATTCTCTAGGTCCTCCATTCCCAAACCTGAAGCAGCCTGTCCCCAGCAGGAAAGAGCAGGAAAATGTGTTCGCTTAAGGTACAACTTCCTATTGACGAAATGTAAGATATTTCGATTTTCTGACATGAATAGAATCATATACAAGCAATCAATGACATTAGTTTTATAAAGCCCCTTTTACATCAGTAGTTGTCACAAGTGCTTATACAGATACCCAGCCTAAAACCCCAAAGAGCAAGCAATGCAGATGTAAATCAAATCAAATCAAATTGTATTTGTCACATGCGCTGACTACAACAGGTCTAGACTTTACTTACAAGCCCTTAGCTCCCATTCAGCATGATATTCTATACTGGCATTCAGCTCCGCTTTCAATAGACTTTCTGCTCTAGACATTGAATATACTGATCATCCACTGCATTAGAAGCCATGTCCATTTTCTTTACCACAGTAGTAACTTAAAGAATGGAGAGTAGTTAAACATATTATTTCAACCAAGAAAAACTGGCAAACTACCCATGTGGGACCCAACTTTTCATGACAACTTCTAATTCTCTTAATAACTATAACTCCTTACACTCAGACGAATTGGCCTATATGGAGAGGGCCAAGTCGAAATGTTTCTCACTGAAGAAATATGAGACGCCTATGCATAACCATGGTAAAAACTGAAAGGGAACACTTTGGAGATTATGTGAAAATGATCAGAACAAAGGTGAGGACACAACAGTCAACCTGACACAATACAGAATCCCCCAAAAATGTATGTACCCAGGCCATTCCCTGCTAGCCATCCACATCGCTCCGGCCAAACTGATGTTTGTTCTCCACAATGAATGCATGTAGCGATTTAAAAACTAGGCAACCAAAGACTAGAGAGAGAGATGACCTGGAGAGAGTTCCAGACCTCAGCTTTTTATGAAGCAGAAAAGCAGAGATGAGTGGCTGACAAGGGAAAATGAAGACAACATGCATCTCTCTCTCACACACACAGTCTATAAATATGTAAATACCTTGTAAGATATCTAGGCCTAAAACTCTAGAGTGCAGTAAAACATGTTTATCATTAATAACTGACAGAATTCTATAATGAATACATATTACAATAATAATACATAGGGTGACCAGTAGTTACAGTATTGTGATTTTTTAGTGTTTTAATTACTCAACAAGTAGTGCCCCAAGGTGGGATTGAACCGTGTCTCAAAAGCAGCAGAAAAGGTTAACTAAGGTCACAAAAATGTCCTTTACGGCTATACACGTCACGTCTGGCCCGGCACGGATAGCTGCAACAAAAAAGATGCTAAACTAGGTGACATTAGCTAACATTAGCTGGCTAGCAAGTAGAGGTAGCTAGCTAAATGCTTGCACGCTCAATGGCTAGCTAGCTAGCTATCAATGTTGTTGGATAGCTGGGGAAAAAACATGCTAAACTAAGCGGCATTATGCAACAGCATATTTACACATCATTTCAATCTAAAACTGCTTATAACTCACCTGAGCACTGTTGAGACTTAGCTAGGCAGACAGGTCAGAACAGGTGTCTGTCTGCTCTTCGATTTGTTTTGCTAGCTTTACAACAACACACAGAACCAATTAATGTATGAGCATTGGACATGTACTTAATTAATCGATTTGTTCCATAGACAGTAGAGTCAACAACTCACTGCAAAAATATTTTGTAGTGTACAGACTACCGGTACACATGTTTGCATTTCTGATTAAATTGCAAAGAGGTGGGACAGACAGTAGGTGGAAGTTAGTATAAAAGTATAGCTCCTTTTCCTATTATTATAAAGTCACATTGTAGGCCAAGCCCTCATGCAGTCTTTTTTAAAATTTTAATTTCAAAAGGCCCAAGTGCAATACAAATACGAATGACAAAATATGCAGCAGGAAATCTTACACACTGAGACAAAATAATTCCTTCCTTCCTGATAAACTTGACCCAAATTCCAGAGCTGTTGACCACAATATCATTTGTCTTAAGATAAATAATCAAAATACATGCTGTAGGACTATAGCATTCAGGTGTCTTATACATTATACTGTAATCAGACACTGAAACACACTGAGCAAGACAAGCATACAGAGCAGCTTATTCTGACCAGACCGTTTAGGTTGCCATGTTTCTTTTCTTGGTCTTGTGATGAGTGATGCAAACTGCCAGTATCATCCCCAACAGACCCAGTCCAACTACAGCTGCATGCAGATGAGCGAAGGAGAGCCCGGAGGTACAACTACACAATGCAGGCGAAGCTAAAAAGGAGAAGTATAGGAGAGAGGCAGGGGTTAACTTTACCTTTTTGTTAGTGTTGAATGCAGTAGGACACAGCATTTAAGTTGTAATATCATTTTGTTTCTAGATTTATGTTACCTTGTTCATAAGTGGCAGAAGATCCATTTATAGCTTCAAGGCCAGACACTGAAAAATAGTGACATAAATTACTTATGAGATCGGTTGATGATTATGTGTACCCCCAGTGATGATGAATAGGTTTGTAAACTTCAAAGTTCACAGTTGGAGAGACTGAACATAAAGTGAGAATATTATTTTGTGACAGATTTAACAATTCAATTGTTCTAAATTAAGTAGCTGGCCAGCGCAAGTGAGATTTGGCTCTGGATGCCAAGATGAATGTGAGAGTAAACATGATATTAAAAGGATTTTGTGAAACATACACGTATGTTTTTGACTAGCAAAAATCCCCTCTTACCGTGAAGTCTGCTTCCTCCCCCAAGCATCATACTTTTCCCAACCTTTCCCATGCAGTAATACAATCCACGGTCTGCATCCTCAACGGTCTTGATTTTCAATGCCAATGACCTGTTGGCAATCTCTGCCTCGAAATGAAGATTGGATCGATGCCCATAGATGATATTTCCACCATTTAGACTCACACACATTAAAACGGCAGGAGTCTGCTCAGGTTTGTGCTTCAACCAGGTTATCTCGTAATGGTAAGAGATATTACAGAGCAAAATGGCAGTATCTCCAAGCTGGACCTCTCGAAACACAGACTCCTCCACAGACTGCCGTGGCTTGACAATGAACACTGTTTGATAGATAGGTCACAACACATTAGGCAATTTTTCTATTTCAATCAAAGAAGAAGAAAAAAACATGTATAATCAAATCAGGCTATTCATTAAGAAGACCCTCTGAAATTCCAATAAATTGTACTCACAAATCATTAAGATAAACCAAAGAGATGCCATTCTCTGTGTGCTGTTACTAGCAGAATTACAGGTCACAGGTTCCAGTCTGACAATGGACAGTTATGTTTACTTGTAAAACCACTAGTTCCGAGAAAGTTCCACTTCCTTTCAGATGTAGACCACCTTTATTAAAAAAAAGTTAGCAGCCCAAATCAGGTTTGCCATTTGCAAACCTTCAGCCTCATACCTTGAAACATATGATTTTATACAAAATTGCCTAAGCCTCCTCCTAAAAAAAAAAAAGAAGCTTTGTCGTAAATGGTAGCATGCATAGTGCGATGGTTTGGTGTTGTATTCTCATAGGTGAAACAACAGTTGCTTTTGAGCTGGTGTGTTATGGACTGGTCTTGCAGGAAGCTGCACTCACAGAGGTGTTTAGGTTGTAGGCCTAAGTGGCCTTTCTCTCTCTCACTTCTGTTTACCCAAGAAATGAAACCACCAAAAGAGCTACTGCCTTTGATTGAAACAGTCAAAGCCAGAGACAATAACCAAAAACAAAGATTGCTTGTTACTTCCAAATAGGCTAGGTAACGCATCTGTTGGAGTGGGGGTTTTTCTTAGGTTTTGTTACTTTTTTATCAGTTTGATAAAATAGTTGAATTGTCTCCAGAGATATAAATATCATTGTCATCCTTATAATAACAAAAACATGGCATTCTATTCCCTATAAAGTGCGCTTCTTTTGACCAGAGCCCTATGGGGTGCTCGACAATAGGGTGTCAGGGCCGCATACATAATGTCCATAACCTCGATATTGAAACTGGGATAAAGCCAGTTGGTGGAGAGACCACAATGTCCCTGACCCCTGAACAGCTTCTACGGAGCTGGAATGCAATTTTTTCCACCAATGGGAATTGCCTCTCTGACCCATGTCTGCACTTGTCAAAATGCCCATGTCCACTTTTCTATAAACTTTTTTTCATGTACGTATCTTGCTATATTTGTGATTTTACATTGTATATTGATTGTTCTGTTTTGTTTATAATAAAATAAAAAACAGTGCCATAAACTGATATACTGCTATAAAATAAAAAGCTGCCAATCGCAAGACTTTTACTGATGACGTAGCTAAAAAAAGGTAAAAGTTCAATCACACATGCCAAAAGAAACAAACATCAGAACAGCAACAAGGACCAGAGCGAGGTGACAGACAGCTTTTTAAGATAATCGTATTCTTATTTATGACTACAGTTTAGATCAAACGAGATTGTTGCGAGCGACACGGCAAGGAAAGTGGAATCAGCCAACCTGGGTTCCTTATAAGCTCACTGACTCAGTGGTCACGACGAATGAAGGTATGAGCCGAGGTGAAATGCTAGGCTAGGTTAGCTAACGAACGTTAACTGCATAAGACGACTCACAGGTGATAAGTTAACGTAACTAGCTAGCGGTAACGTTAGCTGTCAACCCGATGTGATCATTACATAAATATGTATGTTTGATACAGTCAATTTTGTCATTTTACCTAGCTCAAGTGACACAACAAACTTGGTTCTCTAATGTCTTACTAACATTACATTCCAACACAGTCTGAACTTTCACATGAGCTGGCTAGCTCTCTGACTCTGGTTCTCTTGATTCTAACGTTAGCCGATTAAACTAAATAATGCGATTTTAAGATGGAGGCGACTAGTGTGGCTGTGAGCGGACTGGAACTCCGACATCACATAAATTACGTTTTTATCAATAACTACTGATTTCAGCACCCAACCATGCGGGCTATTCTTTTGAGTCCTGAAATAGTTCGTTTTTGATAACGTCTTTGTAACGTCGGGAGCTCCTGTCCCCCAGACTAGTCACCGCTGAACTCCATCGTAAATCGTTGAGTTTAGTCAGTTATTTCCAACTATGCCTGTTGACAACGCTCAACAGTATTAGCTAGCTAGCATTAGCATTGCCTTCCCTGCCCGCGGGCCCAGTAGGAAATATTCTCTACTGCATAAACTTCACCCATAAGACCGATTCGCCTGCCTAGATCCCATCTAGGTTAACGTTAGATAACGCCAGCTTCTTGTCCTGCTTTGACAGTGTAGTTGCTTAGTATTTTCACGTCAGGCATAGCTAGCTGGATAGTAACAACAACTGCGTGTTTCATTGCTAACTCTCTGTCGTTGTTTTTGTAATGACATATCACACCTAGCTAATCTATAACTCTAATTTATTTCGCAGGATGGCTGGTGTTTTCGATATTGACCTGGAGTCAGAAGACCTTAGCGATGCAGAGGTGGGGATTTGTCACTTGTTTTGTTGGTGATTTGAGGACACTTTTTTTTTTATGGAAGCAAGTTAGGGTACCTAACTAACTTGCTATCAGAGCGTCAGATCAGGGTTGTGTTCAGTGTAGTGAAGAAAACGCCCATAATAAACAGCATATAAACTACAACGTTGTTCCCCAAAACAAAGATGTATGCATGTTCTGTGATATTAAATAATGCTTTCGGCAGTGACCCTTCACTTCTCTACAATGAATTAACTTTGACCCCTCTCTCTTCTGTCCCTCTTGTGCTCTGTAGGATGACGTTTGTGACTTCACCTTAGCAGAGACAGACCCGTAAGTGGAACTCTGAATTTAGTCACTTGTTCACCATTCTTGCATGAGACTATATTGACGAGATGGCGCCGGAGAACAAGGCTGATGATTTACGTATTCCTAACCAATTGTGGTTTTTGGTTAGTTTCTTTCCGTTGTTTGTAACTTAATCTTTAACTTATTTTCTATGTAATGTTGCTGCTAACGTCTCTTATGACCGAAATTAACATCTGGGCATCAGAACTGCGATTACTCACCAAGAAGTGGCAGAATCCTTTTTTTCCTTTAATGAGCCTGAGGTGAATGATATACTGCTTCCCCGGGAACAGGCCCAGATCCCTGTCATTTGCGTGAAGAGAAGGTAGAGAAAAAGGGTCCAGAGGGTGGGCTGCCTTCTGAGAATTCGTAGGCGATCGAGTAAACCCCCATTGCCTTCCATTCTGCTAGCAAGCGTGCAATCTTTGGAAAATAAAATCGATGACCTACAAGGAAGATTAAACTACCAATGGGACATTCAAAACTGTAATATCTTATGCTTCACGGAGTCGTGGCTGAACGACGACATTATCAACATACAGCTGGCTGGTTATACTCTGTATCGACAGAACAGCGGCGGCGGATTATGTATTTTTGTAAATAGTAGCTGGTGCAAGATATCTAAGGAAGTCTCAAGGTTTTGCTCACCTGAGGTGGAGTATCTCATGATAAGCTGTAGACCACACTATCTACCTAAAGAGTTTATCTGTATTTTTCATGGCTGTCTACGTACCACCACAGACTGATGCTGGCACTGACTGCACTGAATGAGCTTATTCCACCGGAAGCAAACAGGAAAACGCTCACCCAGAGGCGGCGCTCCTAGTAGCCGGAGACTTTCATGCAGGGAAACTTAAATCCGTCTTAACAAATTTCTATCAGCATGTTAAATGTGCAACCAGAGGGGGGAAAAACTCTGGACCACCTTTACTCCACACACAGATATGTGTACAAAGCTCTCCCTCTCCTCATTTTGGCAAATCTGACCATAATTCTATCCTCCTGATTCCTGCTTACAAACTGTCAGATTCTGGGTTAAACTTGGGACATTGTTATACTCAGAAGTATAGTATCTAAGTAGAGATAGAGACTGTTTTTTACATCAGAAGTTAAGGTTTATCTGTAGGAGCATGTGTTGGGGTGGATGGGAGGAAGTCACAGGATTGCTAGAGGGGATACGGGTGGAGATCTTTGGATTAGGCATCAAGGGGGTTGAGGTCAGGTCAGATCCCCCTTAAGGTAATAAACCATTGCGTCTTCCTGTCGAACCATAAAAGATTGGAGAGAAAGAGTGCCTAAATTGAAGTGTATATATATATATATATATATTTGTGGTGGTGGAAACATGTATTTGTCTGAATGCAGCTGTATTGACCCTCTGGGCAGAATACACTTGGTTAAGCTTTCATATTGTCCGTTGAGTGTTTTTACTCTGAGAAATAGAACCGAACAAAAATTAAAGGAGGAAGCACCAGTGACTCAATCAATGAAAAAGTGGTCAGATGAAGCAGTTACCAAACTACAGGACTGTTTTGCTAGCACAGACAGTTCTGGGATTCCTCCAATGGCATTGAGGAGTACACCACATCAGTCATTGGCTTCATCAATAAGTGCGACGACGTCATCCCCACAGTGACTGTACGTACATACCCCAACCAAAAGCCATGGAATCCAGGCAACATCCGCGTCGAGCCACAGGCTAGAGCTGCCGCTTTCAAGGAGCGGGACTCTAACCCCGAAGCTTATAAGAAAATCCGCTATGCCCTCTGACGAACCATCAAACAGGCAAAGCGTCAATACAGGACTAAGATCGAATCTTACAACACTGGCTCAGATGCTCGACGGATGTGGCAGGGCTTGCAAACCATTACATACTACAAAGGGAGGCACAGTCGGGAGCTGCGCAGTGGCATGAGCATACTAGACGAGCTAAACTACTTATGTTCGCTTCGAGGCAAATAACACTGAAACATGCTTGAGAGCAACAGCTGTTCCGGAAGATTGTGTGATCACGCTGTCTGCAGATGTAAGACCTTTAAACAGGTCAGCATTCACAAGGCCGCAGGGCCAGACGGATTACCAGTACGTGTACTGTGAGCATGCGCTGACCAACTGGCACGTGTCATCACTGACAGTCTGTAATATCAACATGTTTTAAGCAGACCACCATAGTCCCTGTGCCCAAGAACACTGTTACCTGCCTAAATGACTACTGACCTGTAGCACTCACATCTGTAGCCATGAAGTGCTTTGAAAGGCTGGTCATGGCTCACATCAACACCATTATCCCAGAAACACTAGACTCACTCCAATTTCCATACCGCCCTAACAGATCCACAGATGATGCAATCTCTATTGTACTCCACACTGCCCTTTCCCACCTGGACAAAAGGAACACCTATGTGAGAATGCTATTCATTGACTACAGCTCAGCATTCAACACCATAGTGCCCTCAAAGCTCATCAATAAGCTAAGGACCCTGGGACTAAACACCTCCCTCTGCAACTGGATCCTGAACTTCCTGACGGCCACCCCCAGGTGGTAAGGGTAGGTAACAACACATCCGCCACACTGATCCTCAACACGGGCCCCTCAGGGGTGTGTGCTCAGTCCTCTCCTGTACTCCCTGTTCACTCATGAC
Organism: Salvelinus fontinalis; assembly: GCF_029448725.1. Classification (NCBI taxonomy): domain Eukaryota; kingdom Metazoa; phylum Chordata; class Actinopteri; order Salmoniformes; family Salmonidae; genus Salvelinus; species Salvelinus fontinalis. The sequence continues at coordinate 55,076,059 of NC_074669.1, forward strand.
TGCACAGCCAGGCACGACTCCAAACCATCATTAAGTTTGCAGATGACACAGCAGTGGTAGGCCTGATCACCGACAATGATGAGACAGCCTATAGGGAGGAGGTCAGAGACCTGGCTGTGTGGTGCCAGGACAACAACCTCTCCCTCAACAAGATCAAGACAAAGGAGATGATTGTGGACTACAGGAAATAGAGGGCTGAGCACGCCCCCATTCTCATCAACAGGGCTGTAGTGGAGCAGGTTGAGAGCTTCAAGTTCCTTGGTGTCCACATCGCCAACAAACTAACATGGTCCAAGCACACCAAGACAGTCGTGAAGAGGGTACGACAAAACCTATTCCCCTCAGGAGACTTAAAAGAAGCTTCTGGCCATCCAGGACCTCTACACCAGACGGTGTCAGAGGAAGGCCCTAAAAATTGTCAAAGACTCCAGCCACCCTAGTCATAGACTGTTCTCTCTGCTACCGCACGGCAAGCGGTACCAGAGCACCAAGTCTAGGTCCAAGAGGCTTCTTAACAGCTTCTACACCCAAGCCATAAGACTCCTGAACATCTAATTAAATGGCTACCCAGACTATTTGCATTGTCCCCCTTCCCCCCTCTTACACTGTTGTAACTCTCTGTTGTTATCATCTATGCATAGTCACTTTAATAATTTTACCTACATGTACATATTACCTCAACTAACCGGTGCCCCTGCACATTGACTCTGTACCGGTACCCCCCTTTGTGTTGTCTGGCTATTGTTATTTTACTGCTGCTCTTTAATTACTTGTTACTTTTATTCGTACTCATTTTAAAAAAACTGCATTGTTGGTTAGTGGCTCGTAAGTAAGCATTTCACTGTAAGGTGTACACCTGTTGTATTCGACGCATGTGACTAATACAATTTGATTTGATCTTTCACTGAATCCTTTAAACTCACCCTCACTCATTCCCCTCTTCCTAACTCTCTCTTATCCCCCTCTCACTTAGTGTTCAGACAGAAGAGATAGAGCTGACCAGTGCCATTGTCAACAGAGACAGTGAGAGGATCGGACCAGACAGCTTTGAGCTGCTAAGTGTGCTGGGCAAGGGGGGCTATGGCAAGGTGTGTGTTTGTGTGTGTGTGCGCGTGCGCACTTGTCAGTTAATCAGTGCGTGTTTGCGTTTCTAAGAGTTTCAGCTTCACAATGTACTTGGATATACACCATGCTCTTGATCAGAAACTCATCCCGTTTGTCATCGACCTATTTAACAATTGTATTTCGACTTGCAGGTTTTCCAGGTACGGAAAGTGCAGGGTGCACAGACAGGGAAGATATTTGCAATGAAGGTTTTAAAGAAGGTACATATGATTCCTCTTAATCATTTTTCTCAACCAAAAGAATGCTCTAAACATTGCTACGGTACCAGGGCAAAATGTAATATCTCTAATTACACAACTGACTTTCTCCTATCTCCACCCCCTCCTCCTTTCTCTCTTTCCACCCATCCCTCTCGTTCTCTTTCTCTCCTTCTGCCCATCCCTCTCTCTCCTTCCTGACTTTCTCTCCCTGCCAGGCGAAGATCGTGTGTAACGCCAAGGACACGGCCCACACGCGTGCAGAGCGGGAGGTTCTGGAGACTGTGCGGCACCCCTTCATCGTGGACCTGCTGTACGCCTTCCAGACCGGGGGTAAACTCTACCTCATCCTGGAGTGTCTCAGTGGTGAGCGACGGAGGGAGAGGGACCTGCTGTATGCTTTTGACCTCATCCTGGAGGGAGGGAGGAGACATGGGTCGGACAACCATGTCTATCTCTGAATCCTGGCACTTCAACTTCGACACTTCTATTGCTCTGTCTCCTTCATCTTGTTTTTGTTTATCAGGTGGAGAACTGTTCATGCAGCTGGAGAAAGAAGGAATCTTCATGGAGGACACAGCCTGGTAAAAGCGAGAGATGCTTAGTTTCAGGTTATCATTGAGAAAGGATACAAGTGTGAGGCTGAGGCCAGTGGATTTCCATGTGAACATTTTGTAGAAGAGAGGAGGAGAAGATGAGATAATAGTTTGACAGTATGTGTTGCGCATGTGTAAAGAGGAGTGTTTAATAAATGTTTTTCCCTCTTTGACAAACAGTTTTTATCTGGGCGAGATCGTGCTAGCTTTGGGACACCTCCACTCAAATGGAATCATCTACCGAGACCTCAAACCAGAGAATATCATGCTGAACCACCAAGGTGTGTCTGTCTGTTACGTAGAAATCAATGTCAGTGAGATTAAAATAGTATCTTTTTTTTTTATAATTGATCTGCTATGGATTGGATTAATGTTAGAATTTAGAATTGACACAGATATTGTGTTTCTGTCTCCCAGGACACATCAAGCTGACTGACTTTGGCCTGTGTAAGGAGTCCATTCACGACGGAGCGGTCACGCACACCTTCTGTGGGACCATAGAGTACATGTGAGTCTAGCACCACGCTGATGAGGATGCCGTCTCTGAGTAGGCTATCGCCAAAGATTTTATAGCTAAACCAAGATAGACCACAGCCTGTCGTTTCCAATGTGAACAGATGAGTCATAGTGGGTAGAACAAGCAAAGAGGTGGGCAGAGCCAAGCACGAGCTAGCGAGATCCTATTGGCCCGTTCTAGCATACATCTGCATATTTCCGTTAGGGAACACCTACTCTGTGAAATGTGCGTGTACAATGACTCAATTCAACTTTGCACTCCTAAAGAATGCAATTTGTTCAACTTTGGCAAAGGCTACGGTCTACAAAATGTAGTCCACTCTGTTCATAACATATTCTTGTTTTGGGAACAGAACTGTGTTGAGATCCAATGTTTCATCGATGAGAAAATGTGCAGAATGTAGGCCAAAATCCTTCTCGTTCCGTCTTCTCCCACTGCCCGCCAGTGGGCTTCCTCTCACTACCATATTTGGTAGTGAGTGGAAACGCCACGCGGATGCTTCATATTTATGCGTCCAGTGAAATATCTGTCTCATTGTTCTATCTGTGCTATCGCTCTCTGAGACTGCACTACGGGTCGCTGTAGTTCAGATAGGTCTTCGTTCACCTAACTAGTTCTAGTGCAATTCTTTCCCTCCTCCCCGAAGTCAAGTGTGGATTTAAAAACATTACATTTGTCAATGGGCTGCATGGCCTAGTGTGACATTTCCACCATTTTCCTTACACTAACTATATTTTTATCCACTGTTTTTATGTGAGTTAAAGTCATAGCGTAAATAAAATAAATCACAACAGTTATGATGGTACAATTTTATAAAGGGGGGTAGCTAGACAGTAATGCGAACAGATAATTTGTTGAATCAACATCTTTTTGTTTCTGTAAAATTAATTATATGAGAAATGGCGGTGGAAACTCCTTTATGTGCACATATTGATGTAATAACCATCATATTGAAGTAAACTTGAGTCACAAGATGATATGGTGTGTGGTCGTCCCACTACGACTGGGCAAAACCATTCAATTTATTAGGCTACAGATGACGTTACTTATGATAAACTTCACAGGGGGGGTGAAAGGTCACATTGATCTTGATGCTTTTTTACAATAAATATGGAGTCTGATTCTGGTCACATGATGATGGATGCTTGACATATAAAAATATTCTTATCCATAATAGAATATATTTATGTAGACTAGCTTACCTGCGCGCACGCTATCTGAGCGCACTTGCCAAGACCAGCGTAGGTACATTTGCTACAGTTTGTGACAACTGTAGGTAGAGTTGAAAATGCTAATGAAACACAGAATTTTAGATTTTGGTTTCGTACATGAAAACTTAAGCGCAAAATGTTTTTTTGCGTGTACTACGTCATCACACACTGATTTAAAAAAAAAAAATTTTTTATCCGCACCAATTCTGTTTGGTGGGGAAGATGTGCAGATTTTATTTATTCGGATTTTAGGATATTCGCATACAAATCTGTCGCATATTGGGTTCTCTTTCAATCCATGAAGGGGAGTGAACAGTTCACACGTCCAGGAGAAGGTTGAGAATCGAATCACAGCCAATGCTTATGACTCTTCTACTTAAGTCTCTGCGTTCTCTATCCCCTCACGCTTTCCCTCTTACATTTTCTCGCCCTCCACCTCTCTCGCTCTCAGGGCTCCAGAGATTCTGACGCGTACAGGACACAACCGGGCGGTGGACTGGTGGAGTCTTGGAGCCCTGATGTATGACATGATGACGGGATCGGTGAGAGAGCGCCTACATGAATGAAGGAACAAATGATTGGGAACGTTTTTGATGCTTCTGAGTGTTAAGTACAGTAAGCCACTATTCTAAACCAATCAGATACCATTTGAAAGACGTTTGACTCAAACCTCTGTGGTCTTCCCGCCTGTCCCCGTCACTCCCCCGTAGCCTCCGTTCACTGCTGAGAACAGGAAGAAGACCATTGATAAGATCTTGAAGTGTAAACTCAACCTACCGCCCTACCTCACACTGGACGCCCGAGACATGATCAAAAAGGTAGAGACGCCCACACCTCTCCACCTGGTTAGGTTGAAGAACATTCATCATCCTAAGAATAGAGGTCAATTTCTCTCTCTCACCCACTGCCTTTACTCTCTCTTGTTCTGTCTCTCCTCTCTCGCTACATCTCTTTTTCTTCATCTCTCTCAGTTCAATGTAATTCAAAGGGCTTCATTGGCAGGGGAACGAACATATGTTTACGTTGCCAAAGCAAGTGAAATATATAATCGTCTCGCTCTCTCCGTCTCTTTTGTCTCTGTGTGTAGCTGCTGAAGAAGAGTCCTCTTCAGAGGCTAGGCTCCAGTGCGGCAGACTGCAAAGACATACAGGTGATAGACACACGTCTCCCGACGATTTTCTATTGACATCGTCAAGCTTCTGTAATAGGCTTGGGGTCAATACAGGAAGTGAACAGAAATGTCTACCTCCTTGAATTGACTGAAATGAAATGTACCCTGACCCTGCTTTATGATCAGCGCTAATACTGATGGCAATTGAACAAAATCCAATAGTTCATGAGCCTCTACCTGCGTTGTACAGGGATAAATTCTAAGTGCTGCAGTTTTTTGTTTTTCTGCTGGTTTTACAGAAGCATCCTTTCTTCAGACACATCAACTGGGACGACCTGCTGAATAAGAGGTGTGAGCCGCCCTACAAGCCATGCCTGGTACGACCACTATACTACTGTCACTCTCTCAATACTCCCTTTTTTATTCAATAGCTAAAAATGTCAAATCTGTACTGGGTCTTTTTAAATAATTGAGGAGGTACCTGTGAAGTTTGAAACTGTGGCATGCCACTCTGAGCACAGTTTCTCCATCCCTCTGAGTACGGTTACATGCACACAATAATAGGATTATTGGGGATAGTCAGGCGAATATAATAGTTGGTTTAAAACTTTTACATGCTTTGCAAGAAGATCGATTTCCCTAATAATCCTGCTTACATGGAAAGCGGAAATGGGACTGATGGGACTTTTTGATGAATGCAGAAAATCGGCACTCAAAATAAACGTTCTACCACAGCGACCATGTTTTTTTGGGGAAGCCTTTTTGATTCTGAGTTCTGAGAACAATTTCTAAGATGCATACATTTTTGTTTTTCCGAACTCACTTCACTCGTACATTAGACGGAGGCTTGCGCTGCTGGGACACCAATTGAGCTGTTTTACACCTAATAATTCAAACGATTGCTCAGAAAACCAGGTGTTTTAATCGGCGTATGCTTACTTTGATTTTGACCTTACTTAGATTATGATAAGCAGAGTAAAGTGTTTACATGACTATTGCTGTGCTCGGCCTACTGCCATAATCAGTTGAAGATCTAATTATTAGTGTGCATGTGAACGTACTCTCATCCCCCGCATTTATTTATCTTCTCTTACCATTTCTCTCTCTATTCAACCACTTCCCCTTCTCTTTTTCTCCTCTCTCTCGCTTCACCCCCTGTAGCAGTCGGATGAGGATGTGAGTCAGTTTGACACGAGGTTCACCAAGCAGACTCCGGTGGACAGTCCTGACGACTCCACAATCAGCCACCAGCACGAACACGCCTTCACTGTGAGACTTTTACATTTTAGTGCTTTAACAGATGCTCTTATCCAGAGTAACTTACAGTAGTGAGTGCATACATTTTCAGTACTGGTCACACATGGCATTGCAAGTGCCACGCTCTACCAACTGGGCCACACGGGACCACGATTACCTCCTTTGTCCACCTTTTTCACCGCTCCATCTCTCGTCTTTTGCTCCCTTCATCTTTTCCTTCAGTAATTTTCCTCCTCCTTTCACATCCTCTCTCTGTCATGGGTTCACACTTTCTTCTCAACCTGACACATGAGTCATGTTCATTTGGCACTAAACGGAACAAAATTGACAAATGGAGACTAGTCCAATAAAAGGTTGTGTTTAGTTTTAAAACGGTTTCAGTTGCGAGTATTATTGAACCTTTAATAAAACACCTCTTATTCTGGTCTTTCCCAAACCAACAGTAGTGAAAGTGTTGCTGGAATGACTAGTCATCCTATATAATTAATTAATGGATGTTGTCTGTCAGGGTTTTACCTATGTAGCTCCCTCTGTGTTGGAGAGTCTGAAGGAGGGCTTCTCCTTTGAGCCACGGACACGTCCCGTACGCAGACACAACAGCAGTCCACGCACCCCCATCAGGTGACACACACACACGTATGCACGGACATACTCACCTTCGGATTTGTTTTTGACTGAAGCTATATATTTTAATTTGGCTCTACTCCAGCATTTTGGATTTGAGATCAAATGTTTTATATGAGGCGGCAGTACAGAAATCCACCTTTTTTTATTTGAGGGTATTTTCACATATCTGTTTTACCGTTTAGTCTCCATTTGAATGTGTCATAAGTATTTGGACATATTCACTTAGTGTGTTAAAGTAGTCAACATTTTAGTGTTTGGTCCCATATCTCTAGCAAGAAAGTATTCGTACCCCTCGACTTATTCCACAGTTTTTGTTATTGCAGCCTGAATTCAATTATTCTTTAAAATCTTCAAGCACTGTCAAGTTGGTTGTTGATCATTGCTAGACAGCCATTTTCCAGTCTTGCCATAGATTTTCAAATAGAATTAAGTCAAAACTGTAACTAGCCACTCAGGAACATTCAATGTCGTCTTGGTAAGCAACTCCAGTGTATATTTGGCCTTGTGTTTTAGATAATTGTCCTGTTGAAAGGTGAATTTGTCTCCCAGTCTGAAAATCAATCTGAACCTGGTTTTCCTCTAGGATTTATTTTAAAACCCTAGTCCTTGCAGATGACGAACATACCAATAACATGATGCAGCCACCACCATGCTTGAAAATATGGAGAGTGGTACACAGTCGTGTTGGATTTGCCCCAAACATAACGCTTTGTATTCAGGACATAAAGTTATTTTATTTATTTTTTAATTTAATTTTAGTGCCTTTTCATTTTCAGTAAATGTTTGAAAATGTCAAAAAATTATTCCACTTTGACATTATGAGGTATTGTCTGTAGGCAAGTGACACAATCTCAATATATACATTTGGGGTGTGTGAATACTTTCTGAAGGCACTGTACCCCCCATAACATGATAACCTCTCACCATTACCAATAACAAGGGAGGTTAACACTTTTTGGGGGGAGAGGAATGATATTTATGCCTAACTCTCTCAGACTTCATTATTCACGATTTTAATTTGTGATTATCCGTAATCATGATGGCGTACATATTAATGTAGAAGTGTTCAGAAACATTCTATTCTTGTTTACAATAAAAGTGACTCAAATGACAGTTATTTAAAATTAATTTATGTAAGGTACAAAATAATCTGAAATGAAACCAAACTACAAATGCATCCAACAAGTTTTTAGAGTGACACGCGTAATGTAGTCATGTGTGCTAGGATTATGGGACCAAATACTACACTTTTGACTACTTTAATACACTAAGTGAATTTGTCCAAATACATATGAGACCTTCAAATGGGGGAGACTAGATACATAAAGTGCTTTCATTTCTTTACGGTAAAACAGATATGTATGAAAATACTTTCAAATAAAAGGTGGCTGTACTGTCTGTACTGTCGCCTCATATGAAACATTTGATCTCAAATCCAAAATGCTGGAGTATAAAGCCAAATGAAAAGATTTCGCTTCACTTTTCAAATAAATACTTAGGGTAGTGTATATGCATAAACATGCACGCCATATATATATACATACACACACACACACCTTAACCCCACCCCATGATTGATAGGTATTTCCCTTATCTAATGTCTCATTTCTTTCTATTATTGTTCTTCTTCTCTCTCCTCAGTCCTCTCAAGTTCTCTCTCCCCGGGTCATTCGCCAAGTCCACAGGAGGATCAGGGGGAGGAGAGAGCGAGTCGGACCTTCTCTCCCAGACCTCGTTCCATCTCCCGCCAACCACCCCGCCCACCGACAACGGCGCCACGCAGCCAATCCGCACGCCGGGCCGGAACAAGAAGCAGAAGGGTAACCGGAGATGAACTGGAGTAGGCGGAGTCCGCGCTTTTGGCCGCGTTCCAGGCCGATTACTTTGCAGTCGTGCCGCGCGCATCCACCAATGGCTGATTGCCACTTCATCAACAGTTGGGCGCTGGTTGCTATATCATACGATGTGGTTAGCTGATATGTTTAACACCTATCCAGGCATTGTGACATCTGGCAGACGACTGCTAGTCCGTCTGGAACGCGTCCGTCCTCAGGAGGCCCTGTGTTTCTCACAGGCTCAGTTCCCAAACCTCATACTGCGCACTCGCCCTTCCCCTTATACCCTCGTTGACTCATTCCTTTGAGGTCTGAATGGGGGTGAGCTTAGTGGTCATTTTGAAGAGCTACAGGGTGTATAGCTCTTTGTTCCAGCCAAGCACTAACACACCTGATTCAGGTCTTGCTGATTACTCTTGTAGAATCAGATGTGTTAGTGCTGGGCTGGTGCCCACCGCCACCTACCAGGGTTGTGACTAGAGGGAAGTACTACGACCGGACGTGACTTTTCGTAGCAGGTTAGGAGATCATTTTAGCGAACCCTAACCCTTTTCTTAACCTAGGTCTCCTAACCTGCCACGTTAATGATCCTAACCTGCAGCATAAAAGTAACTTTTGGTCGTAGCTGTACTCCCTCTAGTCAGAACCAGCTACCAAGGGTGGGGTCAATATCTGTTAACTCCTGAATTGACTTGAAATGGAATTGACCCTGACCTTGCTTACGCTACGAGGGCCAGCCACTGCTTCTACATGTCCAGTTGTCACAGACCCACTAAGGGAAGTCCACAAGAGTTTAGGGAACGGGTCGAGTTATCAGTTTGGGATCCAGCCACTTCACTTGAAATGTTTCTCAACTTGGCACATAAGCAAAGAGAACACCAACTACTGCCAAAGCATTTGACATTGCTGTTATCAAAATGTTAAAGGTCGACTTTGGGAAGAAATAACAGCTTTAAACTGTATAACTGATCAATGCACTATCATACCAGGTTATTTAATGCTTTTAAAAAAAATAATAATAATTGAATAAGACATTTCACTACAGAAGTGGCATTTTCTCCCTGAGCTCCAGTTTCTGGCATAAAACAAATCATGTGAAATGTCGTCCACATGTACTGGAGGAGTTCCTGGCTAGCTACATTGGCTAGTGTAGCGAACTTGGTCGCGGCACGCATGACCAGAAAAACACATCAATGAACCACCAAAGGCACAGCCCATTTTCTGTTTGGAAGTTGAGAAATAGGCAGTGTTGGACCGTATTTCATTCCCAAAGTCGACCTCTAAATGGTTCATTTTAGGCTAGTGATCATTGTCATAATGCAGGAATGAAAGTATTGAATGACGCACATTTCCAAAAACACTTGTGTAAAATAGACACTTGGCTTAAAGATAATCTTTAAAATATATAGTATTTTTTTTGATTTATGGGAACGACCGCATTTGTACACGAGCTCGTATTACAGCTGTGACGCAATCCTGCTCATATGTATGAGTCCCATGTGTCTGAAGCAATGTTGAACTAGCCTTTTATTTTCAACATGCACTCCTACCATTTACTTTACTCATGTCACGTAGAACCAGAGTTCTAGCAAACTGTTGTATATGTGGGCAGACCTGGGTTCAAATAGAATTCGTTTTCTAACCGCTTTAGCTCTGCTTGATTGAGCTTGTCTGGCGAAATGGGACCAATGGTCGGAACTCTGCCCATCTGGCGCTCCAGTCAGGCTCAATCAAACGATCAAAGAAAATGGATACTATTTGATTTTGAACCCAGGTCTGGTGCCAACGTGGCACATGTTCACATTCTTTGGCGCATTCTGTTTATCCATGGCTCTTTCATAAACCATCCTGTCTTACAATTGTGAGGACTAGTTTTGGAGGACACAAGACCTCTATCTATATGTCATATATTGGTCTGGGGAGGGAAATAATATTGACAAATGTATATTTCATTTAAATATAGTATTATTTAATGGACTGATGTTTTCTGGATCAAAGTGGAATATTTGATTAGATTTTTTCTGGCTAATGTGGTGAGGAAGATAGGGTTGCAGAATCCTGAAGAATAAAGACATATTGAATGTCTGGACTCTGGTGTTCATTTTGGTTTAATGCAATGTCTGTCTGGCTCTGTATGGTCAGTCCATCTGTCTGTCACAGGAATTGAACAACAGCCTCCATAGTCTAGAGGTAATGTAGGATATATTTCCCTAACTGTGCTGTTGACCTGTGGGTCAGTCCTAATAATTGAATAATTCTAACACTGATTAAACAATCACTGAAAACTTTCTCTTGCACACGTACGGTTGCGGTCAAATACACTGAGTACACCAAACATTAGGAACACCTTAACGTTAAGTTGGGGGGGAAAATCCCTACTTTATCTGTCTCACCTTCATCTACACTGATTTGAAGTGGATTTAACAAGTGACATCAATATTGGATCATAGCTTTCACCTGGATTCATCTGGTCTGTCTGTCATGGAAAGAGCAGGTGTTCTTAATGTTTTGTGTACTCGGTGTATTTTGGCGCCTTTGCACTTTTTCAATGGAGGTCAATGCAGCAGAATGTTCTGTTTTCTCTTTACTAAACTGATTGAATAGATATTTTTACCCAGTAGGCACCTGCAACTTACCACGGGTGAGAGAAATTACACACAATCACCTACCTCCAACCAAATGAATTATAATTTAGTCCAGGACATTTACTTTGAAGTGACAAATCTCAATATCTGTTTAAAAAAAAAAATGTAGGTGCAGTTGAAAATCAAACAAATACACGTGAACACAGTTTTTTCAACGTCAACTTATTTTAGCAGAAATAGTGAATTGTGCAAATGTGTGTAATATAAATTAGAAGCAGGAATCTATTAGTCAGTTTATTAAAACACACATGTAACAGGGATTACCAAAAAACTATATTTGGCTGAAATTAACATTTACACGCTTAAATGAAAAATAGACTATAGGAAGAGTGAATTGAGTCACAAAATTAACATCAACAATTCTCTTATTTTATCACAATCTTAACCCCTTCCTCCCTCTTTCCTTACAGTGCTGTGAGGTCACAAGTATCTCCCTCACCGGAGATTTCCCCTGTTCGCTCTTCTTCACCACCCTCCTTCCTTCCATCAGTCCTCTCTCCTTTCATGTTATCCTGGCCTCCCTCGCTCCCACTCTTTCCCTTTACCACCTCCTCCTTTTTCTCCTCATCCTCCAGGTTCTTGGCTCTCTCGCTGAGGTCAATCCCGTCTAAACTGGAGTAGTCGTCTGAGGAATCTCCGACATCCTGTCCCCCTGTCGCTCCTGTAGCAGCCTCTCCATCTCCACTCTTCCCCTCTTCCTCGTCCCCCTCTCCCTCTTCCTCGTCCCCCTCCACCACTCTCTTCCCAGGCCAGAGGCTGAGCCCCAGCCAATCCTCCAGGCTTCTAACCCTGCCCCTCATGCGCTCCCTGACACCCAGTAACAGCCGAGGGGCGGAGCTGTCCTGGCCTGAGTGGCGGGTGTTCCACTTGTAGAAGCACAGCACGGTAATCAGTACGAGAAGAATGATGACCAGGAGCACGATGAACCGCGTACTTAACCGAGCAGGTGAGGGTTTAATATGGGATGGAGTGGTTGAGGTGGTGGGGGAGGTCTTGGGAAGAGATGTAGGTATTGTCTGTTTAGTGAGTGGGGGGGATGTGGTCTTTTCAGTCTGCTGGGTTGTGTTTCCTGATGTTGCAGATGTCTGACTCTCTGTGGATGTGGGTGTACCATTCGGGGGGGCTATTGTCATGCCAGAATGATGACCATGCATGCTTCTGTCATGCTTCTCAGTTGTGGATTGGTCAGTGGAGGTCCCGGTATCATTCAACAGTCCACCTCTCGTGCTCGTCTTTGCAGTTTGTGTGTCATCGTTGACAGTTCCATTAGAGTCAGGCGTGGCTTCATGGACGAAGATCAAGAGGACCAGAGAGAGCATGCTCAGAGCCAGGGTGATATTGGCCTTCATTGTGACTGCGAGAGAGAGAGAGAAATAGAGGATAAGGTGATGTCAGCCCAACATGGTGGGTGATGGGAAGAAATGTAAAACAGGCCTAAAAGACTCATATGAGGTGGAGAATGAGGACAAGAAACAGAAACACCAAAGTAGGTCACAACGTATTTGCTATTTTAAGTGTAACAACAAAAGGGACTTCAAGTTCATATTTATGTCAAGATTTATTTCATGCATCGGAAACACAAAGGTGCGCACGCACCGACACACAGGAAATGGCGGTGTGCTCCAGGAGCTGCTGTTAACAGGAACTTAAGACTGCTTGCGGCTGAGCCACCTGTCCCGCATCCTCCCTCGTTTTGCAAACTGAAGCACCATTTGACAACGCATGCGAACGAGCAGAAGAAGGTCCACGAGAGGAAAAAGAAATAGAACACCCAGTCTAAACATTCACGTTGCAATCGCAGATTCAAAATGGCAGAGTTTTTCCCGTAAGAAAGCAGAAACACTTAAGTAACTGAAGATTTGGACCACTGCAAAGCCTTCTAACCTTCTCTACATTCCTGAACAACAGCACACACAGAAGTGGTCAATAACCACTGTATGGCCAATTTACTCTCCTTCACTCAATTCAAGTAATAAAGCAGAACTATAGACTATATAACCTCATCTGTTCTGTCAGTATAATCTTTGTAGTGCTTCAATTGCTTAGCTGTGTTGTGGTAACCAGGCCCAGCCCACAGAGAACTATTAGAATCCAACACTCAAACCAACATGAATTTCTAAAACGGACAACTGATTGTGTCTGTGCATGTTTCCAACTGATAAAACAAATCAAGTTGGATTGTATTGGAATGACTATGTCCATCCTCAGGAGTCTAAATCCTTCTTGAACACAACCAAAACGATGCTAATTTTGCTTGGTCAATTCTCAATCGTGAAAAAACGGAAATCAAGAACATCAATGGAAATATTAAGTCCTGCTTAAATAGGAAGTGGAATACAGGATGAGAAAAGTAGAAATCAAGTGTGGTCACATAATGTGCTGCCCCAAAACACTGTCATGTTCAGATAGCCTAGTGGAAAGGTTGCTGGATCAAATCCCCAAGCTGTTAGGTAAAAATGTGTTCTGCCGCTGAACAAGGCAGTTAACCCACTGTTCAAGGTAGGCTTTCATTGTAAACGAGAGTTTGTTCTTAACTGACTTCCCGTGTTAAATAAAGGTTATATATTTGTAAATGTTTTTGAAGTGGTGGGGTCGAGAGCGGTTGGGGGCGAAAGGTGTGAACATCGGGAGGTGATGTAGAGATGGACACCAGAGAAAATGAGAGGATCAACGACAAAGGCACAGAGAAAGACGGTCAGAGTGAGCAGAAAGCATCAAACATGACAAAGAAAACAATGACTTATCAAACGAATAAACATGACATGAAATCAAAGCGTTCAACTCACCTGATCAATGTGATCGATCGGTTCTGAAGTTGACAGGGAAATAAAACTGAATGAATGAGACGGAGAGAAACGATTGAAAGAGCGGGGGCTCTTGCAGATGTGCACGAAAATCAGTTAGAGAGAGAGAAAAAGAACAGGGAGGGAAGGAAGGAAGGTGGGTGGGGGTAAAACACGGTGAGACTGACGTGTGTGAGGCTGCAGAGGAGAGAGTGAGAGATGGTTCAAATAAATCACAAAAAATCTGTGATAAAAATACTATCAGAGAGAGAGAGACAAAATGTGTATGATTTGAATTTTGTTTATCAGCCAGGTGAAAAGATGGTGGGGGAAATAAGTGAGTGAATTGACCCCAGATTATTGGTGTGATTAAAAAAGATGATTGGTTTAATTCAGTGGTGTAAAGTACTTAAGTACTGTCGTGTCTTTACTATCATTAACTGAAGACTTAGTTTTTATCAAAGATTCTCTGTGATTATTACGTGATTAAACTGATTAATCATGTAACTGTAATTAACTAGGAAGTCGGGGCACCAAGGAAAATATTTAGATTACAAAGTTATAATTTTCCTAATATAACTTTTCAGATGTTTTCATATCTGATCAATAGTCTTCTGATTAATGAATTCTTCTTTACCTCACGTTAGTCTCATTCCAAACGTCGTAAATTGTTGGTTATCTGCACGAACCCAGTCTTCACTATGATTCATCCATACTTCAATTGTCTTAAATCATTTATTCATTAACTAACTAAACAATCACAGAAGTGCACACACAAACAAACAAAGTAAATATGGTTACAAGAAATGATAGGGGAATGTGCCCTAGTGGGCTAAACCGGCATGTCGGCTTGCTGTACAAAAGGGAAGTGGGTGTCGACTGAGATAAGACAAAACATGAACGCTCACTCATTTGGGAACAATTGCAATCAATATATATATTTACGTGTGTCGTCGGGGTCTCTGTTGAAAAGTTTGTTTCTGTTGGAGAGTTTGTCCGCCCTCTCTGTCGTGGTTAGAATGGATAGTTCAGAGGGACATTCATTCATGACGTTATGGATAGATGTTTCGTCAGTTGTCGCTCTTCGCGTTCAATGATACCGAATTCCTAGCTGCAGACTAGTAATTAATATCAAAGACTTGTTCTTATTCTGTCGGTATCGATAGTCTAAGAGTTTAACCACGTGGGATGGTTAAAAGATTCAGCAGTCTGGCCTCAAACCTTGGCCCTCTCGTTTTTCGAGGTAAGCTGGACTGCAACCTTTGTCCTCTCGTAATTGAGAGGAACATGGTCTGTTGAGAAATTCTCAAGGTGGGGGTTATATTCGGAATTGCAGAAAAGGTCCTGTCCCAGGATGCCCGACCATAACTGTGCTCATGGGCGGTCCTCTGATTTAGTTAAACTCCAAAGGGAATTGGAGTTTCCTTCATTAACAGTCCAAAATCACATTACACAATTCCACAAACAGTATCACCCTCACTCATCCATCTTATACAACAATTAGATGTAAACCTCATATCTGAGGCTATTATATAAACAGCGTTATGGTAATGTGGCTGTATTGTCTCCCATGAGTTTCACAAAATTGTACCAAACAAACCAGTTTGTAGCTGGATTCTTCACCGATCTTTTATACCTTCTCCAGAACATAAATGTTGTTCGAACCTCAAGTTCTGTGAGGTGGAAGAAATTAATTTGTTCTCTATGAAAATTCACTCTGCCTCTATACTGTGGCCATGAGGAGATAATCTCCTCCAGAAATGTACGACCTCTCTCTGACCACAGCAGCCTGGGTGTAGGAGACAGGGAGAGGGAGATGGGGCTTGCTGTACCCAAAGAGGGCAACGTCATGACAGTACAAATACTTTAAAGTACTACTTAAGGAGTTTTTTGGGGTATCTGTACTTTACTTTACTATTTATATTTGGACTACTTTTACTTAATTCCCAAAGAAAAGAATGTACTTTTTAATCTATACATTTTCCCTGACACCCAAAAGTACTCGTTACATGTTGAATGCTTAGCAGGACAGGAAAATAGTCCAATTCACACACTGAACAAGAGAACACATGATCATCCCTGCTGATTCTGGTCTGGCAGACTCACGAAAAACAAATGCATCGTTTGTAATTGATGTCTTAGTGTTGGAGTGTGCACCTGGCTGTCTTTACATTTTTAAAAAACAGAAAAGGGTGCCATCTGCTTTGCTTAATATAAGGAATTTGGAATGATTTTGACACAAGTATATTTTAGGAATTCCATTTACTTTTGATAGTTAAGTATATTTAGAAGCAAATAGACATTTACTCAAGTAGTATTTTAATGGGTGGCTTTCACTTTTACTTGAGTAACTTCCTATTTTTAAAGGTATCTGTACTTTTACTCAAGTATGACAACTGGGTACTTTTTCCACCACTGTTTAGTTTCCGAATGGGATCTTTGACTGTGTGGTAACGGGTAATGTGCTGGTGAGAGGAGAGTGGGTGGGAAGATCATTCATTGTTTTGTTATGACACAATGGAAAATGTGACGCACAACTAAGTGAATTATAAATGCTATAATAGGATATTACATGTTCAACGTTTCTGATAATAGGAAAAGCAGTGAACAGTTGTTTCACTACTCATTGCTGTATCACAGTGCTTCACACTGTACAGTCCAGCCGCCACCTGGTGGCCTTCCTGGCTGACTACATTGCAGACGCTTGCCAGCTAACCACATCACGTGTTACAGCTATCTGGTTCCGCGACTGCACAGTCGATGACGTGGCACGGAACTATTGGTTAATGCATGCAGCGTGTTAGCAGGGGAACTCGAACCCATATGATATCGCAATCTGATGCCCGACTGTGCAGTCGATTTAAGTGGCACGCAACAATTAGTTGATGCAATGCAACGTCTTTGAAAACTCGACCTACATCTTAATGAACAGAGAGATTGTAGATGAATAGACTCCGCCTCTTCTATGTGTGTGGAGACAGACAAAGTGACCGAAAATCAAAAACAGAATGTTTAGTTACGACCAGATAGATTTTGGGCTGACTGAGGAGATGGCACCATACTTGATACTTATTCTCGTACTTTGCTTGCTGGCAGGTAAACTGGAAAGGGATTTTTGAACAGGTGTCTCACGACATGTTCTGTTGTTTTCTAGGTTTCTAGGGTTATTTGATTTCTGATTTTGCTTCAAATTATTAAAACGTGTTGCAAAATATCAATGAAAGAAAATATTAATGGTAGAATTTGAGCTTCAAAGCCACATGATAAAGATGTTCACTTGTATTTATATTGGTCTATTCTACATAATAGAACAGCTTTTTAACGATAATCTACCTGTTGTTAAAACGTGCTTGTTATTTAGAAGAGCATTATTTCTGATGCCGGTTCAGGTTTGAAATACATTTAGCCTTAAATTGCTGCACTAAGCTAATATTTCCACATTATGTTTCACTAAATTAAAGGGGAAGTACAGTATTTTAACGTTAGATGGTTCCTCACCCCGGAAAGTAGTCTATGGGCCAAGAGAAACTCTAATCCATTGGTTCAGATTATGTTAAACAGCCACTACAAACTTCGGCTACCTTTAGTCACCGCTAGCTAAAAAATCTATATGGGAGGGAGAGGGGTATGTGGCACATGTTAAAAATGTTCGGGCTAAATAAACTGAAATCACCTCAATTATTTGGTTACGGTGTTGTTGTTTTTTACATGTGCTGCATGCCTCTACTACTACATTATTGATTTTTAGCTAGCGGTGGCTAAAGATAGCTGTGGTTGTTTAAAGAAAACTGAACCATGGATTATAGTTTCTCCTGGTCGAAAAGACTACTTTCAGTAACCAACTAACATGCAGTTGAAAAATACTGAACTTCCCCTTTAAGTAGCAGTGATTGTAGTAGCCCAGCAAAATCAAATGACCATTTAGAAAACACATCCTGTCCCTGCTCTGTGTAGACTTAGCTCTTCCTGTGTGGTCTGGGCTCTGGCCCCTGATGCAAGAACTCTGGTTTGACCCATTTTCGGTGAGTAACTGTTGTTTCGCCGTGTCCCAGATCTGAAGAGTTCTGCTCAGACTGAGGTGAAGGATGTGAGACGAGGAGTGCGAGAGACAGTCACTCTACACACTGGACGTACCAAACTACACCGAGGCGATCACATACTATGGACATATGGTCCAGTGAGTCCAGAAAAAAAGAATAGCTCAGCTTAGCATAGGTGTGAATAGAACAGACTATGGTGAGAAGTTCAGAGACAGACTGCAGATGGATACTCAAACTGGATCTCTCACCATCGGAAACCTCATCATAAATGCCTCTGGACTTTATGACCTACATATCATCAGCGAAGAGATCTCATTCCAGAGATTTAATTTAATGTCTATAGTGAGTGTGTCTTTACGTCAATGTATTTTTAATGTGTCAATGTACTTAAATAACATGTTATTCATTCTGGTTTCCCAGCTCCGGTGTCTACTCCTCACATCAGGAACCTCACAGTTTACCAGTCAGTCCATTGAAGTAAGAGCTGTTCAGTGGTGTGTTTTGTGGACAACCGGAGAGAGGTGACCCTGTCCTGGTACAGAGGAGAGGAGAGACTGACCAAGGCTAGCTTCCCCGACCTCTCCTCCGCCAACCTGTCTCTCCCTCTGGAGATAAAGCTACAGGACAAAGATATCTACAGCTGTGTGGCTGCCAACCCAGTCAGCAACCAGACAACCAAACTCAACGTCGAGGAGCACTGTCCTCAGTATGTAGGTATGACAATAATCCATGATGGGATATTCATTTTAAGCTATTAAGCTATTTGAACACTTGTCTGCCCTAGTTGTAGTAACTCATCTGTCTGTCTGTCAGATTCCTGTGCCCAGTGCATCAGCCTGACTGAGTTGGTGGTGTGATTGTTTCTGTCTGCTCTGGTGGGTGTGGCCATGACTGTTTTGCTGTTTCATCACTTCAGACAAAAAAAGACACTCTCAGGCTCAGCCCTGACTGTCTCATCACATGCCCTAATACACTTCTGTGTAGTACTGTACAATAGGTTCATTGGGAAGATTCTATTCAATTCTATTCTACCATTCTGGTTTGTTCAGTTCTATCCGACTTCTATCCGACTTCTCGTTTTTGGTTCAGTCACTCTCACAGCTTTGTCAGGATTCAGAAGACTTTTAAAAAGCCTATGCTTCTGAAGTAAATATGCAGTGTTATGTCACTGCTTTCATTGTACATAACACATGTATGTAGATTGATGCCTCTTTTGCAAAAATTCTGCTGCATTGTTAATGATCTTAATTCACAAACATCAATGCTTATGTGTGAGACTCATCCAATGCAGACCTGTCATTGTCTTACTGTAAAGTACATAATTTTTAATAAAACATTGATCTGGAATGTGTCAGCACCGTTCATATTCTCTGAATTCACGTCAGGTAGTAGAGGTGCAAAATAACTTATTTATACATAATAAACTAATTCAGGGTGGAACATATTTATTATAATGATTATGATGATGGACAATATTTACAGTGTGTGTGATTTGGCCTTTATTTTGGTAGACAGAGACACCGCCATGGATATAACTCTTAAATACTCCTTTACTTTGTACAATGCCGCCACCCAGTGGATATTATTGTTGAGATCACAAATTCAACAAACATTTACAG
The DNA here is from genome assembly GCF_029448725.1 of Salvelinus fontinalis. Lineage (NCBI taxonomy): Eukaryota > Metazoa > Chordata > Actinopteri > Salmoniformes > Salmonidae > Salvelinus > Salvelinus fontinalis. The sequence goes on from NC_074669.1 coordinate 55,095,622, forward strand.
TTGAAACAGCATCGACTCCTCCTCATGAGCACGGACAGGCCAGTGGTACAAATGATCAAAGACCACCAAGGTGTCCCTGAAATCCCTTTTCTGTAATAGAGTCCCTTTTCTGTAATAGACTTTTCTGTCACACAATTCATTAAAACATACCCCTATTTCAGACCCATCAATGTCTTATGAAGGCCAGAGTAGCGTATTTTTTTTATTTAACTAGGCAATGCTGTTATTAAGAACAAATTCTTATTTTCAATGATGGCCTAGGAACAGTGGGGTAACTGCCTTACTCAGGGGCAGAACGACAGATTTGTAGCTTGTCAGCTCAGGGATTCGATCTTGCAACCTTTCGGTTACTAGTCCAACGCTCAAACCACTAGGCTACCTGCCGCCCCTGTTGTACATCATCTATGCCACCCAGTGGAAACTAATACAGCAGTCATATATGAGCTGAGAGATTAAGGTTGTCGATGAGGTGACTCCGCCTCCGCTGTGGGGAAAGACAGGAAGTCAAAGACCACTGGAAATAAGTCGTATCAGTGTAGTTACGACCAGATAGATGTTGGACTGACTAAGAAGATGGTACGCTATTTAATACCTACTCTCTTGTTTTTCTTGGTGGCAGGTAGCATAAATCATTTTTTTAACAGGTTTTTACAGCTATGTTCTGTTATTTTGTTATGACGTGGATATTTGATTTAAATCAAAGTATTTAAACTATGCTTATTAGTGGTTGAAAGATATCAGTTAAATACAATACTAAAGGTAGCAATAAGAGGGAATAAGCCTGTATCATCTAAAATGTCCTTTGTGTTCCTATTTTACTGATGCACATAATATAATACCTGAATACAACTTTAATTGGTGTGGCATTTCTCCTATTGTGTACTTAAAATATGGTGTTATATTGAGGAATCAAGAAAATGTCCACATACATTTAAATTTTTTAGACAGAGCAATGGCGATTGTAGTAGTTAAAGCTGTTAGAATTTCCTGTCTGTTCAAAAAGAGGAAGCTTGGCTCTTCCTGTGTGGTCTGGACTCAGGCCCCTGATGTGTGAAATCTTCTTAGACTAGGTGGGTGACTTATCAAACGTGTTACTGTGTTTCAGGTCTGAAGGCGGAAGTGAAGCCACCGAGAGGGAGAGAAGGGCAGACTGTCACGCTACACACTGGACTTGCCAAACTACAGAGTGACGCAAAGATATTTTGGATATTTGGACCAGTCAGTCGAGAGATATTCATTGTTGAGAGTCAGGTCTTCAGAGGAGAAGTTATAACTGAGTACAAAGGGAGATTCCAAGGCCGACTGCAGCTGGACAGACAAACTGGATCTCTCACCATCAGAAATCTCACCCTCGACGACTCTGGAGTTTATCAGCTTCAAGTCGTCAGTGAACAGGTCACCTACCACAATTTCAGTGTCACAGTCTACGGTGAGTGTGTGTTTTATATCAGAGCAAGAGACCCGTTTTCAATCAACATCAAACAAGATCTGTATTTAGAGTTAAGTTGTTCATGGTAAATCCACAAATTCCCTTTGCTATTGTTCATTATAAATGTGACTTTTAGTCTATGTTATGTCCTGTAATCACCGTAGTAACTGTTGGTCTCTCCTGGTGTCCCAGCTTCAGTGCCTACTCCTAACATCAGAAACACCCCACATAATCCCTCAGTAGACAGTCGGTTGGTCAGTGGGAGCTGTTCCGTGGTGTGTTCTGTGGCGAACGGGAAAGAGGTAACCTTGTCCTGGTACAGAGGAGAGGAGAAACTGAACAATACAAGTAGTCCCCATCAGGCCGACCTGTCGCTCCCTCTGGAAATTAAAGGAAAAAACAGTGACACCTACAGCTGTGTAGCAACCAACCCTGTCAGTAACCAGACAACAAAACTCCGCATCGAGGAGCACTGTAGGCAACATGCAGGTATGTCAACAGTCCATAGCATACTGATATTGGATCAATTGATATGTGTAATGTGACTCTCATTGTCCGTGTGTCTCTCTCTCTCTCTCTCAGACTCCAGTGACTGTGCCCGGTGCATCACCCTGACAGAGTTGGCGGTGCGATCAGTCCTGTCTGCCCTGGTGGCTGTGGCCACGATGGCTCTGCTGGTTCATCACTTCTGGCACAGACGAAACCCTTGGACTCAGACCTGACTCTCTGGGGTATCACTATTTCAAAAACTGTCCATGGTTTTGCGTGGACTTGAACAGTGTCGTGGTATTGTCATTTACATGACGTGACAAATGTCAGGACATAATGAGAAGAAAAAACGAACACCCTTCCCTTTCATGAAGTAACACTTGTACTTGTCTTTTCTTACTAGTACTGACTTTGCTGATAGCCTCATGAGGAAAATGTTTTGATTACTATGACATGTTACGTCTCTCTTAGCTACCTTAAAGATAAACGCACAAACTGTAAGTCGCTCTTGATAAGAGCGTCTGCGAAATTACTCAAATGTATATGGAAAAGTAACTATGTATTGGAAACAGTTTTATAACTTAACAAGTTGTTTCCACTTGCCCACTAATGTCAATTGTTATAGCAAAAGCATAAGGATACCTGTCCAGACTACATAACTTTGTCATAACCATGAAAAGTGTCATAGTGTTTGTTGGTGGGCTTTTTTGTTTTGTTTTAGGAAGGGTGGACATTGCTCTCCGTGTCATAATGCTATCACAGTGTCATTGGTGCTTTCACTCATGGAGATCACGTGTCAGACACATAACAGCACTTTAACAGGGGCCTGTTAAGACTTAGAATAACTATATTTTTTTCAGCAGGAATCAATCTTGTCAGGTACTAACAAGGACATTGAATCAACAGTTTGTTGTATGTTCAAATATGCTAAAAATATTATACTACATATCAATTATTAAAATCACAACATTCTCTCAGCATTTGTATTTTGGCACACTGTTAGGCTAGTTAGCTCCCTGAGCAGAGCTCCTGGAGCTGTGCAGCAATAGTGCTTTTCTGTGGTGATGACAACCAGAATCTTTTTGTTGTGCAATCTGGAGATTGTTATGAGTTTGAAATAGTGTCTAGTGCCTACACTCTTAGCTGAAAAAATATATATCTAGAACCTAAAAGGGTTATTTGACTGGTCTGATAGGCAAACCCTTTGAAGAACCCTTTTTGTTTCCGTTCCATCCAGGTAGAACCCTTTAGGGTTCCATGTAGAACCCTTTCCACAGAGAGTTCTACATGAAACCCAAAAGGGTTCTAACTGGAACCCAAAAGGCATTTTTTTTTTATCTGGCCCCTCATCCCTAGCACCCAGTTGGGTTGATTAAAGTTTCCCTGCTCCTCAGCACAGATAAAACAAACAATAAACACTTCTATAGACGCCAAATAGCCTACAGGTTTTGGTTTCATTTGCATTTCCTTAGATGAGATGAGAGGTTGCTGTTGTAGTTAAGTTAACATTAACACGCAACAGACTGCCTTGTAAGGGAATAACCGCACACCTCAGCGGTGTGAGAATGCAAGAGGCCTCAATATCTAAGCGATACTGATGGCAAACAATGATGAAAGTGGAAGGTAAATTCAATCCAAATAAAGAGATATATAAACGTTTGATATGAAACGGTTGAAAACTGTAGCTCCACATGGCACCTTCTACGGAAGCAAATGGAATGAAACAGCAAGGGACCCACCTGAATATGTCTAATAGAAACTCTCATTTTTGTTGCAAAAAGTTTTCAGTTTCGAGGAAACGGTTTCCATCGCTAAACGTTTTGCAACAGTGTCCGACACTGTCCTAATTAGAGTTCAACTTATGCTATGTTACCTATAACCCTTTATGTTACTATACTAGCAAACCCACAGTTGGTGTTACAATAACCATAAAATCCCACCGGACACAAACTGGTTGAATCAATATTGTTTCAACGTAATTTGTCGACGCATTGTGACGTGAAAAATAGATTGAATTTGGAAAAGGTCATCAATGTTGTTTTGAGTGGAACGTTTCAACCACCGGAGTACACTGAGTTTGCAAAACATTAGGGACACTTTCCTATTATTGATTTGCACCCCCCTCTGCCCTCAGACCAGCTTCAATTTGTCAGGACATGGACTCCACAAGATGTTGAAAGCATTCCACAGCGATGCTGGCCCATGTTGACTCCAATGCTCCCCACAGTTGTGTCAAGTTGACTGAATGTCCATTGGGTGGTGGACCATTCTTCATACACATGGGAAGCTGTTGAGATTGAAAAACACAGCAGCGTTGCAGTTCTTGAGACACTCAATCCGGTGCGCCTGGCACCTACTACCTACGATACCCCGTTCAAAGGTACTTCAATCTTTTGTCTCACCAATTCACCTTCTGAATGGCACACATACACTATCCATGTCTCGAGGCTTCAAAAAATCCTTATTTTACCTGTCTCCTCCCCTTCATCTAAACTGATTGAAGTGGATTTAACAGGTGACGTCAATAAGGAATCATAGCTCCCATCTGGATTCACCTGGTCAGTCTGTCATGGAAAGAGCGGGTGTTCCTAATATTTTGTACACTCAGTGTACAGTGTGTCATCATGGTAATCAATTTTCAACATAGACAAACCTTGTTTAACATATGTTGATTTTGTACCTTTGAAACAACATCAGATCTTCAACCACTATCAGAATAAAAACAATAGGCTCGGCAACACCTCCTACTGGAGAGTTAATCTATATACAGTTAATCTATATACCCATTTGGTCTCCCATCCAGGGTCTTAATCAAGCCCAGCTTTGATATTTGTCACTGCCTATTACCAATGTGCTATTGTGAGAATGATTACTGAGAGATCTCTTAATAACTAAATAGATTCACTGTTGCCATCGAAGTCATTCCAAAGGAAAGGTTTAACAGAGAAAATGAAACGTAACCATACTTTATAGGTCATATTTCATCAATTATACTATTTAGGCCTTTATAGCATTTGCAAAGTCACCAACAGCTATTGTTTAAAGTTCAACCCAGTGTTCAACTAAAAATAGACAATACATATAGGCCTACAGTTTCCAGCTTTGGTTGATTTCTAGAAAGAATAGGACCAAATCAAATCAAACTTGAAATAGATTTTGTGTTTGACATGGAGACCGGAATCCAACTTATAATTTGTATGTTTTGTAAACAAACTGGATATTGAATTACGTTTGGTTGTCAACGCAACCAAATATCATTTGAAGGAGATGTATCTTCTGCTTGGATAGTTTCATCTGTCCCACTGACTTAGTCTGGCTTTAATTCCAGTTTGTCTACAAATTAATAATTTATTTGTTGGATTCACATAAGTTAAGGAATAGGACTACTCAAAACCAATCAAAAATGAAATGCACTTCAAATAAAGTTTGATTTAATGCTATTCTTTAACTTCGATTTTTGGTTGAGGTGGAGATGTGAATCTGACATATAAAAAAAAAAACATGACCTTTATTTAACTAGGGAAGTCAGTTAAGAACAAATTCTTATTTAAAATGATGGCCTACCCCAACGACGCTGAGCCAACTGTGTTCGGCCCTATGGGACTCCCAATCACTGCCAGATGTGAGGCAGCCTGGATTTTAACCAGGTACTGCAGTGACCCCAGTACTAGCTGTGGCACTAGAGATTCTGGGTTCCAGTCAGGCTCTGTCGCAGCTGGCCGCGACCAGGAATCCCATGGGGCGTTGTAACATTTGACCCAGCATCATCTGGGTTAGGGGAGTGTTTGGCCAGCAGGGATGTCCTTGTCCCATCGCGCTCTAGCGACTCACTCGTGTAGCGGGACAGGTGCAGTGGACACTGACACCATCACCAGGTGTATGCTGTTTCTTCTGACACAGGCTGGCTTCTGGGTTTAGTGGGCATTGTTTCAAGAAGCAGTGCAGCTTGGTTGGGTTGTGTTTCTGGGGATGCACGCCTCTCCCGAGTCCGTAAGGGAATTGAAGCCATAAAAACAAGACTAACTACCAATTGGATACCACAAAATTGGGGAGAAAAATGGGGTAAAAAATATATATATTTAAAAAAAAGTTAAAACAGTGATTTTCAAACATAAGAATCGCAGTGAAGTGAGGAGCACCGTGATGTCACAGAAACGTGCTGGAGACACTGGTTTGCTACTGGAAATAATGAATATGAGGTTGAAAAGTGGCGGAATTGCCCTTTAAGGCTATCTTACAAACAAATGTTACAAAATTTATTCAGCTGTTGGTCAATTTCTTCAGCAAATGATCAGGTCTATATAATTATCAAACATACATTAGTAATGGAAAGGAAACACAGACTCTTTGTTTAAGTATTAAAATAATCCTTTAGTAAGACAATTGTAGACAGAAGTTGGTACAGAGAAGAGGAGTGATTATTTGCTGCATATGTAACAGTATAACTTTAGTACGTCCCCTCGCCCCGACACGGGCGCGAACCAGGGACCCTCTGCACACATCAACAACTGACACCCACGAAGCGTCGTTACCCATCGCTCCACAAAAGCCACGGCCCTTGCAGAGCAAGGTGCAACACTAGTTCTAGGTTTCAGAGCAAGTGACGTAACTGATTGAAACGCTAGTAGCGCGTACCCGCTAACTAGCTAGCCATTTCACATCCGTTACACTCACCCCCCTTTCAACCTCCTCCTTTTCCGCAGCAACCAGTGATCCGGGTCAACAGCATCAATGTAACAGTATAACTTTAAACCGTCCCCTCGCCCCGACACGGGCGCGAACCAGGGACCCTCTACACACATCAACAACTGACACCCACGAATCGTCGTTACCCATCGCTCCACAAAAGCCGCGGCCCTTGCTGAGCAAGGTGCAACACTACTTCTAGGTTTCAGAGCAAGTGACGTAACTGATTGAAACGCTAGTAGCGCGTACACGCTAACTAGCTAGCCATTTCACATCCGTTACACATAAAACACATCCTTTGTTCATGTCAAAATGTGCATTCTGTTTTTACAGTGGCAGGGACGCAGTCTAATGAGTTCTCTTTCTTCAGTGGGGAAGAAGGTGAAATGCAGGGTCTGACAGTAGGCTACACCACAGAGCCCTCCTCTTCTGGACTCCCTGAGGTGGATACACAGCACCCTGTACAGTGAGCACAAAAACAATTGCGCATTTCAACACTGCTCATACCATACATACAAACATACCATACAGTATCAACCATGACAGGAGTACTTTGTCTTTAGGCTACTCAAGTAATATGTCACTTACCTTTAATATCTTTCTTTTTCCAGATGCAGTATATTCCGAAAAGTAACAGTAGGCCGAGTATTATCGGAATGACTGTGATTAGAATAGGACCTGATTCTGTCAAAATAAAAACAGGAAACAAACTGATGAGTCCCAAAACAATATGTACACTTTACCCTGTTTCTTCTCATAATCTAATTTAATAGTGTCTGTAAATCATTCTACTTTTTGGCTTAATTTAGTCAGGAAAAAAAAAAAGTTAACTGAATGCTGTTTATGTGGGCTGTTCCTGTAGATAAATATTATTGTTTTATATGGTGTCTAACCCCCAGCGCTGGAAGAATAGCAGTGAATGGGGATCCAAGTAAACTAATTAACCAGTCCAATAACAAAGAAAAAGTTGCACAATACCATTAATGACCTACCTACAAACTGAAGGCAGAGCGTTTCAATGTTGAGTTTGGTTGTCTGGTTGCTGACTGGGTTGGCAGCCACACAGCTGTAGATATCTTTGTCCTGTAGCTTTATCTCCAGAGGGAGAGACAGGTTGGTGGAGAGGTCAGGGCTGCTGGTCTGGTTGAGTCTCTTCTCTCCTCTGTACCAGGAGAGGGTCATGTCTCTCCGGTTCTCCACAGAACACACCACTGAACAGCTCCCCTTCTCTGATGAACTGTCCAGAAAATCACCTTCAGGGATTTTTCTGACTTGAGGAAATGGTACTAGAGCTGGGATATAAAAATACAATGATTTAACACAGATTCATGTCATTCATATTGGTCCTCTGGGTAGGAGTACAACTCTCACTAGTAACAAAAGTGTGGTGAGCACATTCAGTTTTTTTTTATTACTTTGGTGTAAATTTCACAAGTATGTGGTACATTTTCACAACTCTAAGCACCAAAATCTAAACAGATCAAAACTGCTCATTTCAAAACTAAGCACATTTTCAATTGACTGTGCAACACAACAGTCACTTGTTCACTGCACAAAATCCCCCTTTCAATTTGCATTCATATTCAAAGTATTTGCTCGTCACAATGCAATACTTGGTGTGACGTTAACACAGTGGTAGGATTTTACAGTGAGGTAGGAGGCAACAATGCGGATCTAGTTTTTCCCACTGTTTGACAGTCAAAACTCGTACCAGGAAATGGACATTAAACAAGGTAATCGTTTAATATTCGTTTTGATATACCTTCACGTTTTAATTGTTTATATGATCACGTTGTAGTTGTAAGTTTCGATAAGTAGGCCTAGGCTAAATACATGATCAGACAGAGCTTTTTAGGCTACCGAGCAACGCACAGCAAGAGGTTTTGCGCGCACAATCCATTTGTCTGCGTTCGACCACAAACTCAAAACATGGTTTATTTTATTTGACAGGTGATCAAAAAACAAGACATCGGATAACATGACTAACCCCACATTATTATAAGAACATACATGTGATTCGCATAAACGGTTTCCATTCTCAATGTCTGGTTAGGCCTATTTATAATACGGCTTTAGATTAGGTGACTGAGAACATAATAACAATCGCTACAATGGTGTTGTAAATATCAGAATTTAATTGATACACTTTAAGCTGATGATTTATGCTGATGATCCTGTAGCAGTTACAGTAACACGTCACAGAAAAGTTGATATTGTATAATGTTGCTTGGGGCAGAAACGACAAAGTACGCTACATCAATAACTTTGCCTGTAGGCTTCTGTTTTACAATACATGCCACAATACTCCTATATCTGTTTAAAGAAACTGTTTCTGTAAAAAAATAAAAATCTCAACATGCTCCAAAGTTTGATAAACTGTATGTCAAATGTTATTTATCCTCTATTTTTCATTCTATTCAGCACTTCAAAAATATCCGTTTTGAAAATTGTATCATGTATTTTGTGCTATTAGGTTAAATGTTACATTAAAATGACTAAATGGTGAGCCTATATCATTGTCTGATATACAGTATTGGTGACTAAATTAAATATTCATGTTATTTTCTGGAGGGAAAAAAAAAAAAAAAAGGCAACCCTGAGTCTATCATGCAAAACAAAACCAAAAATTTAAATATAAGTTTTTTTTTTTTTTTCATGAATGACTCAGGGTTGCAAGTTTTTGTCCTCAAATGAATCCTCAATCAAAGGTTCAGAACATAAGACAGGGGGCATTACAAGTGTTGTACCAAGAGTTTAGAAAATATACCTTACATCTGAAAAATGTGCCAAAGTGATTGAAAAAAACTGCAACAACTTGGCTAGCATTATAATATAGCCTCTTATATAATAATAATAATATAGTGCCTATAATAACTATTTTATTGTGCTATAAAATGGAATGGATTTAATGAGGCATTGGAACATCTCCCTGGTCTTTGTGGTTGAATCTGTGCTTCAAATTCACTACTCAACTTAGGGACCTTCAGATGTTGTATGCAGCCTATCGGGTACAGAGGAAGGGGTAATCATTCAAAAATCATATTATATTATTTCACACAGAGTATGTGATTTGTTAGGCCAATGTTAATCCGGGAACTATTTTAGGATTCTCCTAACAAAGGGGTTGAACATTTTATAGTGTTTTCTTTTCACTTTGACATTATGGAGTATTTTGTGTAGATTAATCACAAAAAAATCCCATTGGTCTAAATCCATGTCAATCCCACTTTGTAACAAAACAACATGTGAAAAAATCAAAGAGGGGGGAATATTACAGGCACTGTGTAATGTTGTGTGTCACACCTATGACTGTAAGGTATGGGCATTGGGTCCCACTTGAAACACTGTTATATATAAAACCAACACTCACCATAGACAGTTAGATAGAATCTCTGAGATGTTTTGTGTGTATTAAAAATGTCTATCTGATAAACTCCAGAGTTGTTGAGGGTGAGATTTCTGATGGTGAGAGATCCAGTTTGTCTGTCCAGCTGCAGTCTGTCTGGGAATCTTCCTTTGAATTTTGTGATGTTCTCTCCTCTGATGACCTGACTCTCAACTATTGAGGTGTTTGGAATGACTGGACCAAAGGACCAAAATATCTTATCAGCCTGTAGTCCAGTTAGTCCAGTGTGTAGAGTGACATTCTGCCTCTCTCTCCGTGTCAATGTATTCACTTCAGCATTCACAGCTCCCAACAGATCTGGAAGCAAACAAATAAAATATGAATGTGTTGTTCAGTAGCAAAGACAATGTGCACAAATCGACTGTGTGTGTGTCAAGGTTATTATGGTTTTGTTTTAAGTTTAGCTTAAGTTTGTTTTCAGATCTACTTTACTAGTTTTTATTTAGTTTAAGTTTTATAAAAATATGTATTTTTCATTTTATTTGTTTTAGTGTTAGGGACAGAAAGTTGCCTATTTGTAGGAGGCTAGGAGCCATTTATGTTTTAGTGTTTTGGGTGTAAGTCACTTTCATGCAGCTGTGGGGCGGTAATGGTACGTTCAAGACAACTGGGAAAATCATGACATGTGTTGTAGTAGTTGTTGAGCGGCTTCACTGCAAGTATATTGTATGTTTTAAATATACCTTCTTTTTTTAAATCATTAAATTCAAGTAAAAAAGTCGGAGCTCTAGGAAAAGGCCCGAGTTGGAATTCCGAGTTGGAAGACAGTTCAAAATTCAAAACGATGTTTCCCTGTAAGAGCTCGTTTTCTTCCGAGTTCCCAGTTGTGTTAAACGCCCTGAAGTCGAAGAGTTCTGAGTTCCCAGTAGTTTTGAAATCGGCATAATGCATAAGGTGATGGGTCAGGTCATAGGTTAGGTTTAAACGTAGACTGAACGAGATTACGTAGATACCACAAACTAAACTGTAGTACTGTGTCTATTGCCACAACCTGGGCCCGGTTTCCCAAAAGCAGCAAAAAGTTAATCAGTAGAACCTTCATAGGAACATCTTTAAAATCTCCGAGCTGTTTTCCAAAGCAATATCTAATAGGCTAGCCTATACATTATGAGGAGACCTGCCTGTAAATTACAGCAGTAACAAATCAAATCAGTGGATTTGTCACGTGCGCCGAATACAACAGGTGTAGTGTAGACCTTACAGTGAAATGTTTACTTACAGGCTGTAACCAACAGTGCAAAAAGGTATTAGGTGAACAATAGGTAAGTAAAGAAATAAAAACAGTAAAAAAGCGAAAAATAACAGTAGCGAGAGGCTATATACAGGCACCGGTTAGTCGGGCTGATTGAGGTAGTATGTACATGTAGATATGGTTAAAGTGACTATGCATATATGATAAACAGAGAGTAGCAGTAGTGTAAAAGGGGGGTTGGGGGGCACACAATGCAAATAGTCCGGGTAGCCATTTGATTACCTGTTCCGGAGTCTTATGACTTGGGGGTAAAAACAAACACGAAATACAATTTATATAGGAATAGCCTACTTACCGATGACGAAAAGTACTGATATTCCCAAATATTGAAGCCTTGTCATTTTATAGTTCTCTATTACTGGGACTTCATAGGTCTCTTCACATCCGCTTTATTTGCTCTACGCTTTCAGGCGGGCGCACCGTTAATAGTTTAAATGTCCTCCCTAGATTGTTCCAGTGTACAGCGTAGCGCTTTCGCGTCGCAACTTTCAGCTCTTCCTTTTATTGGCGGATTCCAGAAAGGGCTCGCTTGGTAAGAGCTCTATGTTAGTGTATAAGCGCATAAGTATAGGCTACCCGCAGCTATTCAATAGTTTGGAGCAGCTAGCTATCCTCTCCATCGGGGTGCTCTGCTGTACCGTCTTGTTTGTTCTTCGTCCTTGATTTTATTACTTGTGCCAACCTGGGCGATACTCGGTTTGGTCTAGCGGTATTGCGGCGCTGAGGGTTTGACACAGCTTTCCTTGGTCAATTGACACAATCTAGTCCCGGTTAGTCATCTCAATGGGCGCGTTCGAGCTGACCGCTTTTGTCAAGTCAAAATGTATTGCATTCTGGGGATACACATTTTCCGACTTGCATCTACATGTCAACTGCACGAACTTTACAAAAATTATGTGATCAAATGTCATGAAGTTGAGACTGCAGTCGACTGCAAGTTTCTGCATTTGCTCTTAACAAACGTCATCCTGCAGCCATCACATTGTAGGTGGCTCTATTGTCACCCAATCATTAGGGTGCTTTTATTTGACGCATGCGAACGTGACCAAAGACATGACTGAAACGCGAACCAATTTCCTGCAATGTACGTGTACAGTGAATACACACAAAAAATTGGCACCCAGTTGGGCTGATTAAAGTTTCCCTGCTCCTCAGCACAGATAAAACAAACAATAAACACTTCTATAGACGCCAAATAGCCTACAGGTTTTTGGTTTCATTTGCATTTCCTTAGATGAGATGAGAGGTTGCTGTTGTAGTTAAGTTAACATTAACACGCAACAGACTGCCTTGTAAGGGAATAACTGCACACCTCAGCGGTGTGAGAATGCAAGAGGCCTCAATATCTAAGTGATACTGATGGCAAACAATGATGAAAGTGGAAGGTAAATTCAATCCAAATAAAGCGATATATAAACGTTTGATATAAAACGTTTGAAAACTGTAGCTCCACATGGCACCTTCTACGGAAGCAAATGGAATGAAACAGCAAGGGACCCACCTGAATATGTCTAATAGAAACTCTCATTTTTGTTGCAAAAAGTTTTCAGTTTCGAGGAAACGGTTTCCATTGCTAAACGTTTTGCAACAGTGTCAGACTAATGAATACACTGTCCTAATTAGAGTTCAACTTATGCTACGTTACCTATAACCCTTTATGTTACTATACTAGCAAACCCACAGTTGGTGTCACAATAACCATAAAATCCCACCAGACACAAACTGGTTGAATCAACATTGTTCCAACGTAATTTGTCAACGCATTGTGACGTGAAAAATAGATTGGATTTAGAAAAAGTCATCAATGTTGTTTTGAGGGGAACGTTTCAACCACCGGAGTACACTGAGTTTGCAAAACATTAGGAACACTTTCCTATTATTGATTTGCACCCCCCTCTGCCCTCAGACCAGCTTCAATTTGTCAGGACATGGACTCTACAAGATGTCGAAAGCATTCCACAGCGATGCTGGCTCATGTTGACTCCAATGCTCCCCACAGTTGTGTCAAGTTGACTGAATGTCCATTGGGTGGTGGACCATTCTTCATACACATGGGAAGCTGTTGAGAGTGACAAACACAGCACAGTTGTAGTTCTTGAGACACTCAATCCGGTGCGCCTGGCACCTACTACCTACGATACCCCGTTCAAAGGCACTTCAATCTTTTGTCTCACCAATTCACCTTCTGAATGGCACACATACACAATCCATGTCTCGAGGTTTTAAAAAATCGTTATTTTACCTCTCTCCTCCCCTTCATCTAAACTGATTAAAGTGGATTTAACAGTTGACGTCAATAAGGAATCATAGCTCCCACCTGGATTCACCTGGTCAGTCTGTCATGGAAAGAGCAGGTGTTCCTAATGTTTTGTACACTCGGTGTACAGTGTGTCATCATGGTAACCAATTTTCAACATAGACAAACCTTGTTTAACATATGTTGATTTTGTACCTTTGAAACAACATCAGATCTTCAACGTTATATCCACTATCAGAAAAAACCCAATAGGCTGGGCAACACCTCCTACTGGAGAGTTAATCTATATACAGTTAATCTATATACCCATTTGGTCTCCCATCCAGGGTCTTAATCAAGCCCAGCTTTGATATTTGTCACTGCCTAGTACCAATGTGCTATTGTGAGAATGATTACTGAGAGATCTCTTAATAACTAAATAGATTCACTGTTGCCATCGAAGTCATTCCAAAGGAAAGGTTTAACAGAGCAAATGAAACGTAACCATACTTTAAAGGTCATATTTCATCAATTATACTATTTAGGCCTTTATAGCATTTGCAAAGTCACCAACAGCTATTGTTTAAAGTTCAACCCAGTGTTCAACTAAAAATAGACAATACATATAGGCCTACAGTTTTTAGCTGTGGTTGATTTCTAGAAAGAATAGGACCAAATCAAATCGAACTTGAAATACATTTTGTGGTTGACATGGAGACCTGAATCCAACATATCATTTGTACATTTTGTAAACAAACTGGATATTAAATTACGTTTGGTTGTCAACGCAACCAAATATCATTTGAAGGAGATGTATCTTCTGCTTGGATAGTTTCATCTGTGCCACTGACTTAGTCTGGCTTTAATTCCAGTTTGTCTACAAATGAATCATTTATTTGTTGGATTCACATAAGTTAAGGAATAGGACTATTCAAAACCAATCAAAAATTAAATGCACTTCAAATAAAGTTTGATTTAATGCTATTCTTTAACTTCGATTTTTGGTTGAGATGGAGATGTGAATCTGACATATATTTGTTTTTAAACATGACCTTTATTTAACTAAGGAAGTCAGTTAAGAACAAATTCTTATTTAAAATGATGGCCTACCCCAACGACGCTGAGCCAACTGTGTGCCGCCCTATGGGACTCCCAATCACTGCCAGATGTGAGGCAGCCTGGATTTCAACCAGGTACTGCAGTGACCCCTCTTGCACTGTCTTAGACCACTGCACCACTCTGGATAATATCAATTATTAATTTGAAGATGAACTGGAATTAAAGCCAGACTAAGTCAGTGACACAAAAGATACATCTCCTTCAAATGTTGATATTTGGTTGCATTGGCAACCAAACACAACTCAATATCACTTTTGTAATACAGTAAATAGCCTATTAACTTGTCGACAAGTTAACAAGTGATATGTTGGATTTACGTCTCCAACTAAACCAAAAATGGAAGTTAAATAATAGGATTAAATCAGTGGCTCAGATGAAACTATCCAACCATTAGATACATACAGTATCTTTTAAATGTTGATATTTGCTGTGTTGTCAACCAAACACAGTTCAATATGACTTTTGTAATACAGTAAATAGCCAAAAGCTTAAGGGCAATTACACCACTTTTCAACCTCATTTTCATTTTCTCCGTCACAATACCAGTCTCTACATATGTGAAAATGGTGCATGTATAATTTGTGGGGAAAATATATACATTTATTCATGTGATGGCATCATCAAAGGTTAAAACATTTAGGGCCTCCTGAGTGGGGTGGTGGTCTAAGGCACTGCATCACAGTACTAGGTGTGGCACTAGAGATTCTGGGTTCGAGTCCAGGCTCTGTCGCAGCTGGCCGCAACCAGGAATCCCATGGGGCGTTGTAACATTTGACCCAGCCTCATCTGGGTTAGGGGAGTGTTTGGCCAGCAGGGATGTCCTTGTCCCATCGCGCTCTAGCGACTCACTCGTGTAGCGGGACGGGTGCAGTGGACACTGACACCATCACCAGGTGTATGCTGTTTCCTCTGACACAGGCTGGCTTCTGGGTTTAGTGGGCATTGTTTCAAGAAGCAGTGCAGCTTGGTTGGGTTGTGTTTCAGAGGATGCACGCCTCTCCCGAGTCCGTAAGGGAATTGAAGCCATAAAAACAAGACTAACTACCAATTGGATACCACAAAATTGGGGAGAAAAATGGGGTAAAAAAATATATATTAAAAAAAAAAGTTAAAACAGTGATTTTCAAACATAAGAATCGCAGTGAAGTGAGGAGCACCGTGACGTCACAGAAACGTGCTGGAGACACTGGTTTGCTACTGGAAATAATGAATATGAGGTTGAAAAGTGGCAGAATTGCCCTTTAAGGCTATCTTACAAACAAATGTTACAATATTTATTAAACTGTTGGTCAATTTCTTCAGCAAATGATCAGGTCTATATAATTATCAAACATACATTAGTAATGGAAAGGAAACACAGACTCTTTGTTTAAGTATTAAAATACTCCTTTAGTAATACAATTGTAGACAGAAGTTGGTACAGAGTAGAGGAGTGATTATTTGCTGCATAAAACACATCCTTTGTTCATGTCAAAATGTGCATTCTGTTTTTACAGTGGCAGGGATGCAGTCTAATGAGTTCTCTTTCTTCAGTGGGGAAGAAGGTGAAATGCAGGGTCTGACAGAGTAGGCTACACCACAGAGCCCTCCTCTTCTGGACTCCCTGAGGTGGATACACAGCACCCTGTACAGTGAGCACAAAAACAATTGCGCATTTCAACACTGCTCATACCATACATACAGATATACCATACAGTATCAACCATGACAGGAGTACTTTGTCTTTAGGCTACTCAAGTAATATGTCACTTACCTTTTAATATCTTTCTTTTTCCAGATGCAGTATATTCCGAAAAGTAACAGTAGGCTGAGTATTATCGGAATGACTGTGATTAGAATAGGACCTGATTCTGTCAAAATAAAAACAGGAAACAAACTGATGAGTCCCAAAACAATATGTACACTTTACCCTGTTTCTTCTCATAATCTAATTTAAGTGTCGGTAAATCATTCTACTTTTTGGCTTAATTAATTTAGTAAGGGAATTTTTTTTTTTACTGAATGCTGTTTGTGTGGGCTGTTCCTGTAGATAAATAGTATTGTTTTAAATGGTGTCTAACCCCCAGAGCTGGAAGAATAGCAGTGAATGGGGATCCAAGTAAACTAATTAACCAGTCCAATAACAAAGACAATGTTGCACATTACCATTAATGACATACCTACAAACTGAAGGCAGAGCGTTTCAATGTTGAGTTTGGTTGTCTGGTTGCTGACTGGGTTGGCAGCCACACAGCTGTAGATATCTTTGTCCTGTAGATTTATCTCCAGAGGGAGAGACAGGTTGGTGGAGAGGTCAGGGCTGCTGGTCTGGTTGAGTCTCTTCTCTCCTCTGTACCAGGACAGTGTCATGTCTCTCCGGTTCTCCACAGAACACACCACTGAACAGCTCCCCTTCTCTGATGAACTGTCCAGAAAATCACCTTCAGGGATTTTTCTGACTTGAGGAAGTGGTACTAGAGCTGGGATATAAAAATACAATGATTTAACACAGATTCATGTCATTCATATTGGTCCTCTGGGTAGGAGTACAACTCTCACTAGTATCAAAAGTGTGGTGAGCACATTCAGTTTTTTTTTTATTACTTTGGTGTAAATTTCACAAGTATGTGGTACATTTTCACAACTCTAAGCACCAAAATCTAAACAGGTCAAAACTGCTCATTTCAAAACTAAGCACATTTTCAATTGACTGTGCAACACAACAGTCACTTGTTCACTGCACAAAATCCCCCTTTCAATTTGCATTCATATTCAAAGTATTTGCTCGTCACAATGCAATACTTGGTGTGACGTTGACACAGTGGTAGGATTTTACAGTGAGGTAGGAGGCAACAATGCGGATCTAGTTTTTCCCACTGTTTGACAGTCAAAACTCGTACCAGGAAATGGACATTAAACAAGGTAATCGTTTAATATTCGTTTTGATATACCTTCACGTTTTAATTGTTTATATGATCACGTTGTAGTTGTAAGTTTCGGTAAGTAGGCCTAGGCTAAATACACGATCAGACAGAGCATTTTAGGCTACCGAGCAACGCACAACAAGAGGTTTTGCGCGCACAATCCAATTGTCTGCGTTCGAGCACAAACTCAAAACATGGTTTATTTGATTTGACAGGTAATCAAAAAACAAGACATCGGATAACATGACTAACCCCACATTATTATAACATACATGTGATTCGCATAAACGGTTTCCATTCTCAATGTCTGGTTAGGCCTATTCATAATACGGCTTTAGATTAGGTGACTGAGGACATAAAAACAATCGCTACAATGGTGTTGTAAATATCAGAATTTAATTGATACACTTTAAGCTGATGATTTATACTGTAGCAGTTACAGTAACTTCACAGAAAAGCTGATATTGTGTAATGTTGCTTGGGGCAGAAACGACAAAGTACGCTACATCAATAGCTTTTACTGTAGGCTTCTGTTTTACAATACATGCCACAATACTCCTACATCTGTTTCAAGAAACTGTTTATGTAAAAAAATAAATCTCAACATGCTCCAAAGTTTGATAAACTGTATGGAAAATGTTATTTATCCTCTCTTTTTATTCTATTCAGCACTTAAAAAATATCCGTTTTGAAAATTGTGTCATGTATTTTGTGCTATTAGGTTAAATGTTACTTAAAATTACTAAATGGTGAGCCTATATCATTCTCTGATATACAGTATTGGTGACTAAATTAAATGTTCATGTTATTTTCTGAAGAAAAAATGATTTTTCATGAATGACTCAGGGTTGCAAGTTTTTGTCCTCAAATGAATCCTCAATCAAAGGTTCAGAACATAAGACAGGGGGCATTACAAGTGTTGTACCAAGAGTTTAGAAAATATACCTTACATCTGAAAAATGTGCCAAAGTGATTGAAAAAAACTGCAACAACTTGGCTAGCATTATAATATAGCCTCTTATATAATAATAATAATATAGTGCCTATAATAACTATTTTATTGTGCTATAAAATGGAATGGATTTAATGAGGCATTGGAACATCTCCCTGGTCTTTGTGGTTGAATCTGTGCTTCAAATTCACTACTCAACTTAGGGACCTTCAGATGTTGTATGCAGCCTATCGGGTACAGAGGAAGGGGTAATCATTCAAAAATCATATTATATTATTTCACACAGAGTATGTGATTTGTTAGGCCAATGTTAATCCGGGAACTATTTTAGGATTCTCCTAACAAAGGGGTTGAACATTTTATAGTGTTTTCTTTTCACTTTGACATTATGGAGTATTTTGTGTAGATTAATGACAAAAAAATCCCATTGGTCTAAATCCATGTCAATCCCACTTTGTAACAAAACAACATGTGAAAAAATCAAAGAGGGGGGAATATTACAGGCACTGTGTAATGTTGTGTGTCACACCTATGACTGTAAGGTATGGGCATTGGGTCCCACTTGAAACACTGTTATATATAAAACCAACACTCACCATAGACAGTTAGATAGAATCTCTGAGATGTTTTGTGTGTATTAAAAATGTCTATCTGATAAACTCCAGAGTTGTTGAGGGTGAGATTTCTGATGGTGAGAGATCCAGTTTGTCTGTCCAGCTGCAGTCTGTCTGGGAATCTTCCTTTGAATTTTGTGATGTTCTCTCCTCTGATGACCTGACTCTCAACTATTGAGGTGTTTGGAATGACTGGACCAAAGGACCAAAATATTTTATCAGCCTGTAGTCCAGTTAGTCCAGTGTGTAGAGTGACAGACTGCCTCTCTCTCCGTGTCAATGTATTCACAGCTCCCAACAGATCTGGAATCAAACAAATAAAATATGAATGTGTTGTTCAGTAGCAAAGACAATGTGCACAAATCGTGTGTGTGTCAAGGTTATTATGGTTTTGTTTTAAGTTTAGCTTAAGTTTGTTTTCAGATCTACTTTACTAGTTTTTATTTAGTTTAAGTTTTATAAAAATATGTATTTTTCATTTTATTTGTTTTAGTGTTAGGGACAGAAAGTTGCCTATTTGTAGGAGGCTAGGAGCCATTTATGTTTTAGTGTTTTGGGTGTAAGTCACTTTCATGCAGCTGTGGGGCGGTAATGGTACGTTCAAGACAACTGGGAAAATCATGACATGTGTTGTAGTAGTTGTTGAGCGGCTTCACTGCAAGTATATTGTATGTTTTAAATATACCTTCTTTTTTTAAATCATTAAATTCAAGTAAAAAAGTCGGAGCTCTAAGAAAAGGCCCGAGTTGGAATTCCGAGTTGGAAGACAGTTCAAAATTCAAAACGATGTTTCCCTGTAAGAGCTCGTTTTCTTCCGAGTTCCCAGTTGTGTTAAACGCCCTGAAGTCGAAGAGTTCTGAGTTCCCAGTAGTTTTGAAATCGGCATAATGCATAAGGTGATGGGTCAGGTCATAGGTTAGGTTTAAACGTAGACTGAACGAGATTACGTAGATACCACAAACTAAACTGTAGTACTGTGTCTATTGCCACAACCTGGGCCCGGTTTCCCAAAAGCAGCAAAAAGTTAATCAGTAGAACCTTCATAGGAACATCTTTAAAATCTCCGAGCTGTTTTCCAAAGCAATATCTAATAGGCTAGCCTATACATTATGAGGAGACCTGCCTGTAAATTACAGCAGTAACAAATCAAATCAGTGGATTTGTCACGTGCGCCGAATACAACAGGTGTAGTGTAGACCTTACAGTGAAATGTTTACTTACAGGCTGTAACCAACAGTGCAAAAAGGTATTAGGTGAACAATAGGTAAGTAAAGAAATAAAAACAGTAAAAAAGCGAAAAATAACAGTAGCGAGAGGCTATATACAGGCACCGGTTAGTCGGGCTGATTGAGGTAGTATGTACATGTAGATATGGTTAAAGTGACTATGCATATATGATAAACAGAGAGTAGCAGTAGTGTAAAAGGGGGGTTGGGGGGCACACAATGCAAATAGTCCGGGTAGCCATTTGATTACCTGTTCCGGAGTCTTATGACTTGGGGGTAAAAACAAACACGAAATACAATTTATATAGGAATAGCCTACTTACCGATGACGAAAAGTACTGATATTCCCAAATATTGAAGCCTTGTCATTTTATAGTTCTCTATTACTGGGACTTCATAGGTCTCTTCACATCCGCTTTATTTGCTCTACGCTTTCAGGCGGGCGCACCGTTAATAGTTTAAATGTCCTCCCTAGATTGTTCCAGTGTACAGCGTAGCGCTTTCGCGTCGCAACTTTCAGCTCTTCCTTTTATTGGCGGATTCCAGAAAGGGCTCGCTTGGTAAGAGCTCTATGTTAGTGTATAAGCGCATAAGTATAGGCTACCCGCAGCTATTCAATAGTTTGGAGCAGCTAGCTATCCTCTCCATCGGGGTGCTCTGCTGTACCGTCTTGTTTGTTCTTCGTCCTTGATTTTATTACTTGTGCCAACCTGGGCGATACTCGGTTTGGTCTAGCGGTATTGCGGCGCTGAGGGTTTGACACAGCTTTCCTTGGTCAATTGACACAATCTAGTCCCGGTTAGTCATCTCAATGGGCGCGTTCGAGCTGACCGCTTTTGTCAAGTCAAAATGTATTGCATTCTGGGGATACACATTTTCCGACTTGCATCTACATGTCAACTGCACGAACTTTACAAAAATTATGTGATCAAATGTCATGAAGTTGAGACTGCAGTCGACTGCAAGTTTCTGCATTTGCTCTTAACAAACGTCATCCTGCAGCCATCACATTGTAGGTGGCTCTATTGTCACCCAATCATTAGGGTGCTTTTATTTGACGCATGCGAACGTGACCAAAGACATGACTGAAACGCGAACCAATTTCCTGCAATGTACGTGTACAGTGAATACACACAAAAAATTGGCACCCAGTTGGGCTGATTAAAGTTTCCCTGCTCCTCAGCACAGATAAAACAAACAATAAACACTTCTATAGACGCCAAATAGCCTACAGGTTTTTGGTTTCATTTGCATTTCCTTAGATGAGATGAGAGGTTGCTGTTGTAGTTAAGTTAACATTAACACGCAACAGACTGCCTTGTAAGGGAATAACTGCACACCTCAGCGGTGTGAGAATGCAAGAGGCCTCAATATCTAAGTGATACTGATGGCAAACAATGATGAAAGTGGAAGGTAAATTCAATCCAAATAAAGCGATATATAAACGTTTGATATAAAACGTTTGAAAACTGTAGCTCCACATGGCACCTTCTACGGAAGCAAATGGAATGAAACAGCAAGGGACCCACCTGAATATGTCTAATAGAAACTCTCATTTTTGTTGCAAAAAGTTTTCAGTTTCGAGGAAACGGTTTCCATTGCTAAACGTTTTGCAACAGTGTCAGACTAATGAATACACTGTCCTAATTAGAGTTCAACTTATGCTACGTTACCTATAACCCTTTATGTTACTATACTAGCAAACCCACAGTTGGTGTCACAATAACCATAAAATCCCACCAGACACAAACTGGTTGAATCAACATTGTTCCAACGTAATTTGTCAACGCATTGTGACGTGAAAAATAGATTGGATTTAGAAAAAGTCATCAATGTTGTTTTGAGGGGAACGTTTCAACCACCGGAGTACACTGAGTTTGCAAAACATTAGGAACACTTTCCTATTATTGATTTGCACCCCCCTCTGCCCTCAGACCAGCTTCAATTTGTCAGGACATGGACTCTACAAGATGTCGAAAGCATTCCACAGCGATGCTGGCTCATGTTGACTCCAATGCTCCCCACAGTTGTGTCAAGTTGACTGAATGTCCATTGGGTGGTGGACCATTCTTCATACACATGGGAAGCTGTTGAGAGTGACAAACACAGCACAGTTGTAGTTCTTGAGACACTCAATCCGGTGCGCCTGGCACCTACTACCTACGATACCCCGTTCAAAGGCACTTCAATCTTTTGTCTCACCAATTCACCTTCTGAATGGCACACATACACAATCCATGTCTCGAGGTTTTAAAAAATCGTTATTTTACCTCTCTCCTCCCCTTCATCTAAACTGATTAAAGTGGATTTAACAGTTGACGTCAATAAGGAATCATAGCTCCCACCTGGATTCACCTGGTCAGTCTGTCATGGAAAGAGCAGGTGTTCCTAATGTTTTGTACACTCGGTGTACAGTGTGTCATCATGGTAACCAATTTTCAACATAGACAAACCTTGTTTAACATATGTTGATTTTGTACCTTTGAAACAACATCAGATCTTCAACGTTATATCCACTATCAGAAAAAACCCAATAGGCTGGGCAACACCTCCTACTGGAGAGTTAATCTATATACAGTTAATCTATATACCCATTTGGTCTCCCATCCAGGGTCTTAATCAAGCCCAGCTTTGATATTTGTCACTGCCTAGTACCAATGTGCTATTGTGAGAATGATTACTGAGAGATCTCTTAATAACTAAATAGATTCACTGTTGCCATCGAAGTCATTCCAAAGGAAAGGTTTAACAGAGCAAATGAAACGTAACCATACTTTAAAGGTCATATTTCATCAATTATACTATTTAGGCCTTTATAGCATTTGCAAAGTCACCAACAGCTATTGTTTAAAGTTCAACCCAGTGTTCAACTAAAAATAGACAATACATATAGGCCTACAGTTTTTAGCTGTGGTTGATTTCTAGAAAGAATAGGACCAAATCAAATCGAACTTGAAATACATTTTGTGGTTGACATGGAGACCTGAATCCAACATATCATTTGTACATTTTGTAAACAAACTGGATATTAAATTACGTTTGGTTGTCAACGCAACCAAATATCATTTGAAGGAGATGTATCTTCTGCTTGGATAGTTTCATCTGTGCCACTGACTTAGTCTGGCTTTAATTCCAGTTTGTCTACAAATGAATCATTTATTTGTTGGATTCACATAAGTTAAGGAATAGGACTATTCAAAACCAATCAAAAATTAAATGCACTTCAAATAAAGTTTGATTTAATGCTATTCTTTAACTTCGATTTTTGGTTGAGATGGAGATGTGAATCTGACATATATTTGTTTTTAAACATGACCTTTATTTAACTAAGGAAGTCAGTTAAGAACAAATTCTTATTTAAAATGATGGCCTACCCCAACGACGCTGAGCCAACTGTGTGCCGCCCTATGGGACTCCCAATCACTGCCAGATGTGAGGCAGCCTGGATTTCAACCAGGTACTGCAGTGACCCCTCTTGCACTGTCTTAGACCACTGCACCACTCTGGATAATATCAATTATTAATTTGAAGATGAACTGGAATTAAAGCCAGACTAAGTCAGTGACACAAAAGATACATCTCCTTCAAATGTTGATATTTGGTTGCATTGGCAACCAAACACAACTCAATATCACTTTTGTAATACAGTAAATAGCCTATTAACTTGTCGACAAGTTAACAAGTGATATGTTGGATTTACGTCTCCAACTAAACCAAAAATGGAAGTTAAATAATAGGATTAAATCAGTGGCTCAGATGAAACTATCCAACCATTAGATACATACAGTATCTTTTAAATGTTGATATTTGCTGTGTTGTCAACCAAACACAGTTCAATATGACTTTTGTAATACAGTAAATAGCCAAAAGCTTAAGGGCAATTACACCACTTTTCAACCTCATTTTCATTTTCTCCGTCACAATACCAGTCTCTACATATGTGAAAATGGTGCATGTATAATTTGTGGGGAAAATATATACATTTATTCATGTGATGGCATCATCAAAGGTTAAAACATTTAGGGCCTCCTGAGTGGGGTGGTGGTCTAAGGCACTGCATCACAGTACTAGGTGTGGCACTAGAGATTCTGGGTTCGAGTCCAGGCTCTGTCGCAGCTGGCCGCGACCAGGAATCCCATGGTGCGTTGTAACATTTGACCCAGCCTCATCTGGGTTAGGGGAGTGTTTGGCCAGCAGGGATGTCCTTGTCCCATCGCGCTCTAGCGACTCACTCGTGTAGCGGGACGGGTGCAGTGGACACTGACACCATCACCAGGTGTATGCTGTTTCCTCTGACACAGGCTGGCTTCTGGGTTTAGTGGGCATTGTTTCAAGAAGCAGTGCAGCTTGGTTGGGTTGTGTTTCAGAGGATGCACGCCTCTCCCGAGTCCGTAAGGGAATTGAAGCCATAAAAACAAGACTAACTACCAATTGGATACCACAAAATTGGGGAGAAAAATGGGGTAAAAAAATATATATTAAAAAAAAAAGTTAAAACAGTGATTTTCAAACATAAGAATCGCAGTGAAGTGAGGAGCACCGTGACGTCACAGAAACGTGCTGGAGACACTGGTTTGCTACTGGAAATAATGAATATGAGGTTGAAAAGTGGCAGAATTGCCCTTTAAGGCTATCTTACAAACAAATGTTACAATATTTATTAAACTGTTGGTCAATTTCTTCAGCAAATGATCAGGTCTATATAATTATCAAACATACATTAGTAATGGAAAGGAAACACAGACTCTTTGTTTAAGTATTAAAATACTCCTTTAGTAATACAATTGTAGACAGAAGTTGGTACAGAGTAGAGGAGTGATTATTTGCTGCATAAAACACATCCTTTGTTCATGTCAAAATGTGCATTCTGTTTTTACAGTGGCAGGGATGCAGTCTAATGAGTTCTCTTTCTTCAGTGGGGAAGAAGGTGAAATGCAGGGTCTGACAGAGTAGGCTACACCACAGAGCCCTCCTCTTCTGGACTCCCTGAGGTGGATACACAGCACCCTGTACAGTGAGCACAAAAACAATTGCGCATTTCAACACTGCTCATACCATACATACAGATATACCATACAGTATCAACCATGACAGGAGTACTTTGTCTTTAGGCTACTCAAGTAATATGTCACTTACCTTTTAATATCTTTCTTTTTCCAGATGCAGTATATTCCGAAAAGTAACAGTAGGCTGAGTATTATCGGAATGACTGTGATTAGAATAGGACCTGATTCTGTCAAAATAAAAACAGGAAACAAACTGATGAGTCCCAAAACAATATGTACACTTTACCCTGTTTCTTCTCATAATCTAATTTAAGTGTCGGTAAATCATTCTACTTTTTGGCTTAATTAATTTAGTAAGGGAATTTTTTTTTTTACTGAATGCTGTTTGTGTGGGCTGTTCCTGTAGATAAATAGTATTGTTTTAAATGGTGTCTAACCCCCAGAGCTGGAAGAATAGCAGTGAATGGGGATCCAAGTAAACTAATTAACCAGTCCAATAACAAAGACAATGTTGCACATTACCATTAATGACATACCTACAAACTGAAGGCAGAGCGTTTCAATGTTGAGTTTGGTTGTCTGGTTGCTGACTGGGTTGGCAGCCACACAGCTGTAGATATCTTTGTCCTGTAGATTTATCTCCAGAGGGAGAGACAGGTTGGTGGAGAGGTCAGGGCTGCTGGTCTGGTTGAGTCTCTTCTCTCCTCTGTACCAGGACAGTGTCATGTCTCTCCGGTTCTCCACAGAACACACCACTGAACAGCTCCCCTTCTCTGATGAACTGTCCAGAAAATCACCTTCAGGGATTTTTCTGACTTGAGGAAGTGGTACTAGAGCTGGGATATAAAAATACAATGATTTAACACAGATTCATGTCATTCATATTGGTCCTCTGGGTAGGAGTACAACTCTCACTAGTATCAAAAGTGTGGTGAGCACATTCAGTTTTTTTTTTATTACTTTGGTGTAAATTTCACAAGTATGTGGTACATTTTCACAACTCTAAGCACCAAAATCTAAACAGGTCAAAACTGCTCATTTCAAAACTAAGCACATTTTCAATTGACTGTGCAACACAACAGTCACTTGTTCACTGCACAAAATCCCCCTTTCAATTTGCATTCATATTCAAAGTATTTGCTCGTCACAATGCAATACTTGGTGTGACGTTGACACAGTGGTAGGATTTTACAGTGAGGTAGGAGGCAACAATGCGGATCTAGTTTTTCCCACTGTTTGACAGTCAAAACTCGTACCAGGAAATGGACATTAAACAAGGTAATCGTTTAATATTCGTTTTGATATACCTTCACGTTTTAATTGTTTATATGATCACGTTGTAGTTGTAAGTTTCGGTAAGTAGGCCTAGGCTAAATACACGATCAGACAGAGCATTTTAGGCTACCGAGCAACGCACAACAAGAGGTTTTGCGCGCACAATCCAATTGTCTGCGTTCGAGCACAAACTCAAAACATGGTTTATTTGATTTGACAGGTAATCAAAAAACAAGACATCGGATAACATGACTAACCCCACATTATTATAACATACATGTGATTCGCATAAACGGTTTCCATTCTCAATGTCTGGTTAGGCCTATTCATAATACGGCTTTAGATTAGGTGACTGAGGACATAATAACAATCGCTACAATGGTGTTGTAAATATCAGAATTTAATTGATACACTTTAAGCTGATGATTTATACTGTAGCAGTTACAGTAACTTCACAGAAAAGCTGATATTGTGTAATGTTGCTTGGGGCAGAAACGACAAAGTACGCTACATCAATAGCTTTTACTGTAGGCTTCTGTTTTACAATACATGCCACAATACTCCTACATCTGTTTCAAGAAACTGTTTATGTAAAAAAATAAATCTCAACATGCTCCAAAGTTTGATAAACTGTATGGAAAATGTTATTTATCCTCTCTTTTTATTCTATTCAGCACTTAAAAAATATCCGTTTTGAAAATTGTGTCATGTATTTTGTGCTATTAGGTTAAATGTTACTTAAAATTACTAAATGGTGAGCCTATATCATTCTCTGATATACAGTATTGGTGACTAAATTAAATGTTCATGTTATTTTCTGAAGAAAAAATGATTTTTCATGAATGACTCAGGGTTGCAAGATTTTTGACCTCAAATGAATCCTCAATCAAAGGTTCAGAACATAAGACAGGGGGCATTACAAGTGTTATACCAAGAGTTTAGAAAATATACCTTACATCTGAAAAATGTGCCAAAGTGATTGAAAAAAACTGCAACAACTTGGCTAGCATTATAATATAGCCTCTTATATAATAATAATAATAATATAGTGCCTATAATAACAGTTTTATTGTGCTATAAAATGGAATGGATTTAATGAGGCATCGGAACATCTCCCTGGTCTTTGTGGTTGAATCTGTGCTTCAAATTCACTACTCAACTTAGGGACCTTCAGATGTTGTATGCAGCCTATCGGGTAAAGAGGAAGGGGTAGTCATTCAAAAATTATATTATTATATTATTTCACACAGAGTATGTGATCTGTTAGGCCAATGTTAATCCGGAACTATTTTAGGCTTCTCCTAACAAAGGGGTTGAACATTTTATAGAGTTTTCTTTTCACTTTGACATTATGGAGTATTTTGTGTAGATTAATGACAAAAAAATCCCATTGGTCTAAATCCATGTCAATCCCACTTTGTAACAAAACAACATGTGAAAAAATCAAAGAGGGGGGAATATTACAGGCACTGTGTAATGTTGTGTGTCACACCTATGACTGTAAGGTATGGGCATTGGGTCCCACTTGAAACACTGTTATATATAAAACCAACACTCACCATAGACAGTTAGAGAGAATCTCTGAGATGTTTTGTGCGTATTAAAAATGTCTAGCTGATAAACTCCAGAGTTGTTGAGGGTGAGATTTCTGATGGTGAGAGATCCAGTTTGTCTGTCCAGCTGCAGTCTGTCTGGGAATCTTCCTTTGAATTCTGTGATGTTCTCTCCTCTGATGACCTGACTCTCAACTATTGAGGTGTTTGGAATGACTGGACCAAAGGACCAAAATATTTTATCAGCCTGTAGTCCAGTTAGTCCAGTGTGTAGAGTGACAGACTGCCTCTCTCTCCGTGTCAATGTATTCACAGCTCCCAACAGATCTGGAATCAAACAAATAAAATATGAATGTGTTGTTCAGTAGCAAAGACAATGTGCACAAATCGTGTGTGTGTCAAGGTTATTATGGTTTTGTTTTAAGTTTAGCTTAAGTTTGTTTTCAGATCTACTTTACTAGTTTTTATTTAGTTTAAGTTTTATAAAAATATGTATTTTTCATTTTATTTGTTTTAGTGTTAGGGACAGAAAGTTGCCTATTTGTAGGAGGCTAGGAGCCATTTATGTTTTAGTGTTTTGGGTTAAGTCACTTTCATGCAGCTGTGGGGCGGTAATGGTACGTTCAAGACAACTGGGAAAATCATGACATGTGTTGTAGTAGTTGTTGAGCGGCTTCACTGCAAGTATATTGTATGTTTTAAATATACCTTCTTTTTTTAAATCATTAAATTCAAGTAAAAAAGTCGGAGCTCTAAGAAAAGGCCCGAGTTGGAATTCCGAGTTGGAAGACAGTTCAAAATTCAAAACGATGTTTCCTTGTAAGAGCTCGTTTTCTTCCGATTTCCCAGTTGTGTTAAACGCCCTGATGTCGAAGAGTTCTG
The DNA here is from genome assembly GCF_029448725.1 of Salvelinus fontinalis. Lineage (NCBI taxonomy): Eukaryota > Metazoa > Chordata > Actinopteri > Salmoniformes > Salmonidae > Salvelinus > Salvelinus fontinalis. Next base: position 55,124,650 of record NC_074669.1, read on the forward strand.
AGTTTCCAGTAGTTTTGAAATCGGCATAATGCATAAGGTGATGGGTCAGGTCATCGGTTAGGTTAGGTTTAAAGGTAGACTCAGCGAAATTACGTAGACACCACAAACTAAACTGTAGTACTGGGTCTATTGCCACAACCTGGGCCCGGTTTCCCAAAAGCAGTAAAAAGTTATTCAGTAGAACCTTCATAGGAACATCTTTAAAATCTCCGAGCTGTTTTCCAAAGCAATCTCTAATTGGCTAGCCTATACATTATGAGGAGACCTGCCTGTAAATTACAGCAATAACAAATCAAATTAAAGTGTATTTGTCACGTGCGCCGAATACAACAAGTGTAAACCTTACAGTGAAATGCTTACTTACAGGCTGTAACCAACAGTGCAAAAGGGTATTAGGTGAACAATAGGTAAGTAAAGAAATAAAAACAACAGTAAAATAGACAGTGAAAAATAACAGTAGCGAGGCTATAACAGTCGCGAGGCTTTAATATACAGGCACCAGTTAGTCGGGCTGAATGAGGTAGTATGTACATGTAGATATGGTTAAAGTGACTATGCATATATGATAAACAGAGAGCAGCAGCAGTATAAAAGAGGGGTTGGGGGGTGGCACACAATGCAAATAGTCCGGGTAGCCATTTGATTACCTGTTCAGGATTCTTATGGCTTGGGGTAAAAACAAACACCAACACGAAGTACAATTTATATAGGAATAGCCTACTTACTGATGATGAAAAGTACTGATATTCCCAAATATTGAAGCGTTGTCATTTTATAGTTCTCTATTATTGGGATTTCAGAGGTCTCTTCACAGCCGCTTCATTTGCTCTACGCTTTCAGGCGGGCGCCAGGTTAATAGTTTAAGTTAGGGCAGTTAGGCCCCTCCCTGTTTCTTTTTTTTCTTTTTTTTCAGTGTACAGGGTAGCGCTTTCGCGTCACTACTTTCACCTCTTCCTTTTATCGGCGGATTCCAGAAAGGGCTCGCTTGGTAAGAGCTCTATGTTAGTGTATAAGCGCAAAAGTATAGGCTACCCGCAGCTTTTCAATAGTTTGGAGCAGCTAGCTAGCCTCTCCTTCGGGGTGCTCTGCTGTACCATCTCGTTTGTCTTTCTTCCTTGTTTTTATTACTTGTGTCAGTGTGCCAACCTGGGCGATACTCGGTTTGGACTAGCGGTATTGCGGCGCTGACGGTTTGTCTTAGTTGTCTGTGTAGACAGGGAGAGGACGTAGATGCACAAAGGAAACTGGGTCAATTGCCACAATCTGGTCCCGGTTTCCCAAAAGCTAAAAAAAGTTAATCAGTAGAACCTTCATAGGAACATCTTTAAATCTCCGAGCTGTTTCCCAAAGCAATCTTTATTATTGTTGCACTTGAAAAAGCTCGTCATCTATCGCTAAAAACTTAAAAGTCGACTACAAATAAAGTTGCCACTCTTTGCAAATTATACAAGCCAGCAATGTATAAAAAAAATGATTGAAATGAAAACCGAGATGATTCCATTTCATGTTCAATCAATTGAGTTATCAGAATGACGGCACAAACCGTAATTCTTTTACCAAACTTTGCTTCTGCGCTGTTCAAAGACCGACTACAGATGGATGCTCAGACTGGATCTCTCACCATCAGAAACCTCACCATCAACGACACTGGACTTTATCAGCTTCAAATCATCCGTGAACAGGTCACCTACCACAATTTCATTCACAGTCTACATGAGTATGTTTTAAATCAAATCAAGAGACCAGTTTTCAATCAACATCGAACAAGATCTGTATTTACAGTTAAATTGTTCATGGTAAATCCACAAATTCTCTTTGCTATTGTTCATGATGAATATGGTCTTTCAGGCTGGGATCTTTAGTCAATGTTATGTCCAATAATCACTGTAATAACTGTTGGTCTCCAGGTGTCCCAGCTTCAGTGCCTACTCCTAACATCAGAAACACCCCACATAATCCCCCAGTAGACAGTCGGTTGGTCAGTGGGAGCTGTTCCGTGGTGTGTTCTGTGGCGAACGGGAAAGAGGTAACATTGTGCTGGTACAGAGGAGAGAAGAACGGGAAACCCATTCACCTTCTGAATGGCACACATACATAATCCATGTCTCAAGGCTTTAAAAATAAATCCTTATTTAACCCGTCTCCTCAACTTCATCTACACTGATTGAAGTAGATTCAATAGGTGACATCAATTGCCTCGTTAAATAAAGGTTAAATAAAAAAATAAAGGATCGAAGCTTTCACCTGGAATCCCCTGGTCAGTCTACAGTATGTCATGGAAAGAGCATGTATTGTTTATTCAGTGTATGTCATCATGGTAACCAATTTTCAACATAGACAAACCTTGTTTAACATATGTTTATTTTGTACTTTTGAAACAACATCAGATCTTCAACGTTATATCCACTATCAGAATAAAAACAATAGGCTGGGAAGCACCTCCTACTGGAGAGTTAATCTATATACAGTTCATCTATATACACATTTGGTCTCCCATCCAGGGTCTTAACCAAGCCCAGCTTTGATATTTGTCACTGACTATTACCAATGTGCTATCGTGAGAATGATTACTGAGAGATCTCTTAATAACTAAATAGATTTACTGTTGCTATCGAAAGTCATTCCAAAGGATCGGTTTAAAATAGCAAATGAAACGTAACCATACTTTATTGGTCATATATCAATGATACTATTTTAGGCCTTTATAGTATTTGTAAAGTCACCAACAGCTATTGTTTAAAATTCAACAAAGGGTCCAACTAAAAATAGATAATACAAATAGGCCTAGGCTTTGAAGCTTTGGTTGATTTCAAATTTTAACATCATTGAAATGTGGTATTCACGTCTCCATCTCAACCAAAAATGAAGAATAAGACTAAATCAAACCAATCAAACATTAAATGCACTTTAAATAAAGTTTGATTTGATTTAGTGCTATTCTTTAACTTTGAATTTTGGTTGAGATGGATTTGTGAATCTGACGCGTCAATGATACATTTGTAGACGAACTGGAATTAAAGCCAGACTAAGTCAGTGACACAAAAGATACATCTCCTTCAAATGTTGATATTTGGTTGCATTGGCAACCAAACACGTCTCAATATCACTTTTTTAACGCAGTAAATAGCCTATTAACTTGTCGACAAGTTAACAAGTGATATGTTGGATTTACGTCTCCAAATAAACCAAAAATGGAAATTAAATAATAGGATTAAACCAGTGGCTCAGATGAAACTATCCAACCATTAGATACATACAGTCTCTTTTAAATGTTGATATTTGCTGTGTTGTCAACCAAACACAGTTCAATATGACTTTTGTAATACAGTAAATAGCCAAAAGCTTAAGGGCAATTCCACCACTTTTCAACCTCATTTCATTATCTCCATCACAATACCAGTCTCTACACATGTGAAAATGTCGCATTTATACGTTTTCTAGAAATAAAATATACATTTTAAAAGGCGATGTGATGGCATCATCAAAAGTGAGTTTCAAACATGAGAGTCACATTGAAGTGATTAGCACCGTGATGTCACAGAAGCATTTTTTTTAAACCACAGATCATAGAAACGCGCTGTAGACACTGGTTTGGTATTGGAAATAATGAGTATGAGGTTGAAAAGTGGTGGAATTGTCCTTTAAGACTATCTTACAAACTAATATAACATGTATTTATTTAACCTTAAAATGAGTAACACATACATGGCCACATTGAGGTTACTGTAACTATAAATGTCAAGTGTGCATGTTCAACAAAGCATACATGGGTTGCAGCTCTGTGGAAATCTTCACAATTGCTTTAATGATCTGTGCAGAATCTAGAACAACGTTGATCACTTGCACTATATACTTTTAATGTAATCTCAACTGCAATATACTGTAATTGTAATGTAACTTACTTGTGCTATTAGATGAAACAGTGATATTTTGTATAAATACAAAATGTATTCCCATTTTAACTTTGTTGTGCTTTTAAATGGTTGAATGCACAGTGATAACACATTTCAATGACAACTAAACCAAAAATCAGACGTTGTTTTTCCATTTGAATTTGGTTATGCTTTTAGATGGTTGAAGGCATACAACATATTGGGATTTCAAAAAACTTCTGTCTGTCCTTATTGAGTCGGTGAATAAAGTTTGAAATCTACTGATCAACATTGGAACCAATTATTACCCAAATGTCCATATTGAAATGATGTGGTGAGCCCAGTTGGAGGCTTCTAATACCGTAATAAATATGGATTGTTTCCATTTAATAGTACTCATTTTCTAGACATTCTACATAGTCATAAAATCCCCCTAAATGAGATCTATACATTTTATTTTCTACCTCCAAAACGGCTCTTATCCACTTTGCAGCAGATGTCTTATATAACTGCACTGTCAGGGGCATATTTCAGGAAGTTCACTATTTTATTACATGGGTTATTGTTAGATGATCGCAAGCGAACTTGGCACTAGGTGTCACCCTGTGAGAGAGTTTGTCACATTTATGATGTACCACTGCTGCAGCACAGACATTTTGAAAAGTAACTTCTAAATCAATGCATCTGTAGCCCTCAGGAGATTTGACTACATTTAGACAGGCATCCCAATTCTGACCCCCACCCCCACACACACACACACTAATTGGTTTTCTGACCAATCAGCTCTGAAAATGATCTGATGTGATTGGTCAAAATAATAATTAGTGGGAAAAATATCAGAATTGGGTTTTGTGTGTAAATACAGTCCGAGATACTCAAGCTTCTCTACCACAACATATTCTCAGAGATGAGTGATTGTTTGCTGCATAAAACACATCCTTTGTTCATGTCAAAATGTGCATTCTGTTTTTACAGTGGCAGGGATGCAGTCTAATGACTTCTCTTTTTTAAATGGGGAAGAAGGTGAAATGCAGGGTCTGACAGAGTAGGCTACACCACAGAGCCCTCCTCTTCTGGACTCCCTGAGGTGGATACACAGCACCCTGTACAGTGAGCACAAAAACAATTGCCTATTTCAACACTGCTCATACCATACAGACAGACATA
>NC_074669.1:55130033-55133842 GCF_029448725.1 Salvelinus fontinalis
AGTCAGTTAAGAACAAATTCTTATTTAAAATGATGGCCTACCCCAACGACGCTGAGCCAACTGTGTTCGGCCCTATGGGACTCCCAATCACTGCCAGATGTGAGGCAGCCTGGATTTTAACCAGGTACTGCAGTGACCCCTCTTGCACTGTCTTAGACCACTGCACCACTCTGGATAATACCAATTTGAAGACGAACTGGAATTCAAGCCAGACTAAGTCAGTGGCACAAAAAATGCATCTCCTTCAAATGTTGATATTTGGTTGCATTGGCAACCAAACACAACTCAATATCACTTTTGTAATACAGTAAATAGCCTATTAACTTGTCGACAAGTTAACAAGTGATATGTTGGATTTACGTCTCCAACTAAACCAAAAATGGAAGTTAAATAATAGGATTAAACCAGTGGCTCAGATGAAACTATCCAACCATTAGATACATACAGTATCTTTTAAATGTTGATATTTGCTGTGTTGTCAACCAAACACAGTTCAATATGACTTTTGTAATACAGTAAATAGCCAAAAGCTTAAGGGCAATTCCACCACTTTTCAACCTCATTTCCATTTTCTCCATCACAATACTAGTCTCTACAAATGTGAAAATGGTGCATGTATAAGTTTTGTGGAAAAAAATATATACATTTATTCATGTGATGGCATCATCAAAGGTTAAAACATTTAGGGCCTCCTGAGTGGGGCGGTGGTCTAAGGCACTGCATCACAGTACTAGGTGTGGCACTAGAGATTCTGGGTTCGAGTCCAGGCTCTGTCGCAGCTGGCCGCGACCAGGAATCCCATGGGGCGTTGTAACATTTGACCCAGCATCATCTGGGTTAGGGGAGTGTTTGGCCAGCAGGGATGTCCTTGTCCCATCGCGCTCTAGCAACTCACTCGTGTAGCGGGACGGGTGCAGTGGACACTGACACCATCGCCAGGTGTATGCTGTTTCCTCTGACACAGGCTGGCTTCTGGGTTTAGTGGGCATTGTTTCAAGAAGCAGTGCAGCTTGGTTGGGTTGTGTTTCTGAGGATGAACGCCTCTCCCGAGTCCGTGAGGGAATTGAAGCCATGAAACAAGACTAACTACCAATTGGTTACCACAAAATTGGGGAGAAAAATGGGGTAAAAAATAGATATATTTAAAAAAAAGTTAAAACAGTGATTTTCAAACATAAGAATCGCAGTGAAGTGAGGAGCACCGTGATGTCACAGAAACGTGCTGGAGACACTGGTTTGCTACTGGAAATAATGAATATGAGGTTGAAAAGTGGCGGAATTGCCCTTTAAGGCTATCTTACAAACAAATGTTACAATATTTATTCAGCTGTTGGTCAATTTCTTCAGCAAATGATCAGGTCTATATAATTATCAAACATACATTAGTAATGGAAAGGAAACACAGACTCTTTGTTTAAGTATTAAAATACTCCTTTAGTAATACAATTGTAGACAGAAGTTGGTACAGAGTAGAGGAGTGATTATTTGCTGCATAAAACACATCCTTTGTTCATGTCAAAATGTGCATTCTGTTTTTACAGTGGCAGGGACACAGTCTAATGAGTTCTCTTTCTTCAGTGGGGAAGAAGGTGAAATGCAGGGTCTGACAGAGTAGGCTACACCACAGAGCCCTCCTCTTCTGGACTCCCTGAGGTGGATACACAGCACCCTGTACAGTGAGCACAAAAACAATTGCGCATTTCAACACTGCTCATACCATACATACAGACATACCATACAGTATTCACCATGACAGGAGTACTTTGTCTTTAGACTACTCAAGTAATATGTCACTTACCTTTAATATCTTTCTTTTTCCAGATGCAGTATATTCCGAAAAGTAACAGTAGGCCGAGTATTATCGGAATGACTGTGATTAGAATAGGACCTGATTCTGTCAAAATAAAAACAGGAAACAAACTGATGAGTCCCAAAACAATATGTACACTTTACCCTGTTTCTTCTCATAATCTAATTTAATAGTGTCTGTAAATCATTCTACTTTTTGGCTTAATTTAGTCAGGAAAAAAAAAAGTTAACTGAATGCTGTTTGTGTGGGCTGTTCCTGTAGATAAATATTATTGTTTTATATGGTGTCTAACCCCCAGCGCTGGAAGAATAGCAGTGAATGGGGATCCAAGTAAACTAATTAACCAGTCCAATAACAAAGAAAATGTTGCACAATACCATTAATGACATACCTACAAACTGAAGGCAGAGCGTTTCAATGTTGAGTTTGGTTGTCTGGTTGCTGACTGGGTTGGCAGCCACACAGCTGTAGATATCTTTGTCCTGTAGCTTTATCTCCAGAGGGAGAGACAGGTTGGTGGAGAGGTCAGGGCTGCTGGTCTGGCTGAGTCTCTTCTCTCCTCTGTACCAGGACAGGGTCATGTCTCTCCGGTTCTCCACAGAACACACCACTGAACAGCTCCCCTTCTCTGATGAACTGTCCAGAAAATCACCTTCAGGGATTTTTCTGACTTGAGGAAGTGGTACTAGAGCTGGGATATAAAAATACAATGATTTAACACAGATTCATGTCATTCATATTGGTCCTCTGGGTAGGAGTACAACTCTCACTAGTAACAAAAGTGTGGTGAGCACATTCAGTTTTTTTTTATTACTTTGGTGTAAATTTCACAAGTATGTCGTACATTTTCACAACTCTAAGCACCAAAATCTAAACAGATTAAAACTGCTCATTTCAAAACAAAACACATTTTCAATTGACTGTGGAACACAACAGTCACTTGTTCACTGCACAAAATCACCCTTTCAATTTGCATTCATATTCAAAGTATTTGCTCGTCACAATGCAATACTTGGTGTGACGTTGACACAGCGGTAGGATTTTACAGTGAGGTAGGAGGCAACAATGCGGATCTAGTTTTTCCTTGCCAGAGTGAGGCTTTTAATTTAGAAAGTGACAAATTATGCTGAACACTACATACAAACACAAATAACAAACAGGATGATCCCCAAAAAAGTATCATATAGCTCCTGCCTCCTCTGGCATAAGCTATTTCCATTATACCCGTAGGCTACACTGAATAAACTATGAGCTCGAACTGTTTGACAGTCAAAACTCGTACCAGGAAATGGACATTAAACAAGGTAATCGTTTAATATTCGTTTTGATATACCTTCACGTTTTAATTGTTTATATGATCACGTTGTAGTTGTAAGTTTCGATAAGTAGGCCTAGGCTAAATACATGATCAGACAGAGCTTTTTAGGCTACCGAGCAACGCACAGCAAGAGGTTTTGCGCGCACAATCCATTTGTCTGCGTTCGACCACAAACTCAAAACATGGTTTATTTTATTTGACAGGTGATCAAAAAACAAGATATCGGATAACATGACTAACCCCACATTATTATAAGAACATACATGTGATTCGCATAAACGGTTTCCATTCTCAATGTCTGGTTAGGCCTATTCATAATACGGCTTTAGATTAGGTGACTGAGGACATAATAACAATCGCTACAATGGTGTTGTAAATATCAGAATTTAATTGATACACTTTAAGCTGATGATTTAGGCTGATGATACTGTAGTAGTTACAGTAACACGTCACAGAAAAGCTGATATTGTGTAATGTTGCTTGGGGCAGAAACGACATACAGTACGCTACATCAATACCTTTTACTGTAGAGTTCTGTTTTACAATACATGCCACAATACTCCTATATCTGTTTAAAGAAACTGTTTCTGTAAAAAAAAAAATCTCAACATGCGCCAAAGTTTGATAAACTGTATGGAAAATGTTATTTATCCTCTATTTTTCATTCTATTCAGCACTTCA